>NC_056725.1:350785581-351085581 GCF_019279795.1 Protopterus annectens | reverse complement strand
AACAACTACAATTCCCACAGAGATATCTTACTAAAAGGACTGAGGATCTAAACAACATGTGCTACATGGACAGACTCAAAGTGCTGTCACTGTACTCTGTATGAGGTGACCTGTGTCCAGCAGGCAAGGCATCCTCTGATGCAGTACTGATGGATTTACTGTAAATCAGCAAGTCAAACGGCATCAGAAATACCTGGTCTAGAGATGCAAACCTCGTCTGCAGCATTAACAGAATGGTTTACAGGGAAAGGATACTGCTGCTCTGTAACAGGCTCTCCAGCCACATCAAACAAAGCTCATCCTTGTCCATATTCAAACACAACTCCGATCTATGAATGGGAAATAGAAAAATCTATCCTAGGACTGCCCCGTGTACTATGAAAAATAGAAAAATCTATCCTAGGACTGCCCTTTGTACTACGAATGGACAGAGGCAGCTCCTAAATGCTTCATACTATGCATGTGTCTCTTCACAATATCTATGGTATGATCCAGGTGATTTTCAGTAAGAGTGATATATAATTAATGATCATGGAATTGTTAAGGTCAGTCTAACACCTACTGAGCTAGATTGATTCAAGCACAAAAAGAGAAATTGGCTAAGCTTAAAATGACCCCCCAAGGGCAGCTAGCCTAATACTTACCTATTAACATATGAACCGTGGCAATCAGACTTCATTGTAAAGATAGGGTACTATTCATAATCTCAACGTATGCTCCACAGCAGAGTTGTGATAGTGAAGAAAAGAGGGAATTCAGACAACAGTTGTAGGACCTACTAGGTAAAGCAGGACAATGTGAATTGGTGTTGATAATGGGTCACCTGAATGCACATATGTGGACAGATAGAGCAGCATATGAGGATTGTCTTAGTCCACATGGGTGCGGCAACAGGAATAAAGGACTGGCCAGTCTAGACTTCTGTCTGGCAAATGGCTTGATGGTGGCCAACACATGGTTTAGCAAGAGAGACCGTCACAAGATTAAATACAAGGGCAGCCAACATGCAACTTAGGTACACTTCCTCCTAGTAAAGAAAGGGCACTGGGATAGAGTCAGTAAATGCAAAGTCATCCCAAGTGAAACAGTCAGACCACAGCATAAACCAGTGGTTGCCACAATCAGCTTCAAGCAGCAGTCAGAGAAGGCAGCCTAATCAACAGAGACTAGGCTGAAGACCTGGAAAGTGACTGGAAAAAAAGTACAAGAGTTCAATAAATGACTCAGGGCTCTTGCACCCCAGAAAGGAATGGAAATAGGTGGAGTTAAAAAGAATGGCAACACCTTAAAACAACAGGTGTGAGGACCACAGAAAAAGTATGTGGCTGAGCCAGGTATGGAAATAAGGTACATAAAGAAGCTGGTGGTGGAATGCAGAAATCCAGGAGGTCATCAAAATAATGGAGTGCAGGAAAAAGTAGGAGATAAAAAAAGACAGACCAGGCTAAGAAGGAATACTGCTTAGTAATGAAGAGGCAAAGAGAGGTGTTGCAATAGCAAAGAACAAGGCATCAGAGGCACTCTACCAACTTCTGTAAAATGACTCAGTACATGGCACAAAGAAACTCAGTACATGGCACAAAGAAACTCTATCAGGCTGCAAGGCAAAGACAGGAAGATAAAGATAGTAAGTCACCCTTTGTAAGGAATGCCAGCAACAACCTGCTGTCCAGCCCATAGGAAATCAAAGGCAGATCAAAGAAGTACATTCAGCAGTTTCTGAGTGAAGAAAAACCCTCAGTAGCTGTACTGCCCCAGACACAGCCTGCAGTAAAAGAAGAGGAGGAGCCCACCCTAGAAGAAGTAAGAACAGCACTAAATAAAATTAAATCGGGGAAAACAGCAAGCTCAGATGAGGTCACACCAGGTATGATTCGGATGTTGGGTGAGACAGGAGAGAAACTGTTCCTGAAGGCAATCATAGCAGTATGGAGAGAAAAGTGTATCCCAGCTGACTGGGGAATATGCATACTAGTGCCAGTGGACAAGAATATAAGGGACATCCACAACTGTGTGCAGTAGAGAGGAATCAAATTCCTGTTACACTGCATGAAATTTCTGGAGAGGGTGATTGATAATGAATATGCAGACCAGTAGAAAGTAAGATGGGAGATATACTCCTTATAAGTACTTGGGGCTCCCTATTGGTCCTTTCTGATCAGTCAAAAAAATATTCCTTATACTTTTCTGGCATGTCCAGTAGTCAGTTTCGGGTTTACTCTCTAGTCCAGCTGGTGAATCTGGGTATCGTGAGGCAATGTTGCAACTGCCTTATGTACACAGACCACCCTCCTCCTCCCATCAAACTCAAATATATGTGAGAGATGCAACTATATAGCCAAACTGGAGGCTGAGCTCTCTCAACCCAGCACTGGCACAGTCAGTCAGGAGGAGAAGGAAACCACATACACCACTATTCCAGTCTCACATAGACCAATCACATCAGCAAACCAAACACATAAACACAGAAAAACATACTCGGAGGCTCTAAATAAAAATCTGTCAAAGCAGCAGAGACCTCCAAAGTAGACATCCAAGCAACCACTACCCCACAACAATACCCACGTATCACATATTTCACAAAGTCAGTGTACCACACAGCCACAGCCCTTAAAGCTAAACAACACACCTAATACACTTGTAATAGGGGACAATTTTGTCAGACACACTGACGTCCCACTCACCAGACTGAACAAGGAGAAAGTCACTGTAAGCCGCCTGTCGGGTACCAGGATCCACCACATAACACAAGCACTCATGTCACTCCAAAGCAAGTACAAATATGACTCTTATTGTCCATGCTGGTGTGAATGACCTGAGATGTACCTCCCTGGACTACATGAAAAGAGACATAGAGGAGCTCTCTGATCATGTAGCCCAGACCGGTATGACCCTGACCTTGAGTAGCATCTTGCCCTCACCAAGAATGATGCCACAGTATAAAGACAAAATGATCAATTTTAACAATTGGCTAAAGTATTGGTGTCATTCTAAGGGGATTCAGTGTCTGTCAGCCTAGGATGACATGCTCGATAAGCCACGTTGCTTTGCTAGGGACGGCTTGCACCTGTCACCCCTGGGCTTTCAAATACTGGCTAAGGCTCTTGACGCCCCCATAGTGTCTTTTTAGGCAAGGTTCAAAAGACAAACCCACCTCCATAGACAACACAAGAAAAAAAAAAAATAAGGGTAATGCTGCTCAACGCCAGAAGTCTAAACCTCAAGATGCACACACTCGAGGCTCTCCTCAGTATGGAGAATATCAATATCTGTGCAGTGACAGAGACATGGTTCAAGGCTCCAGAGAGCACCCCAGCACTACCAGGTTATACCTCATACCATGCTTTTCGGCCCCAAAACTCGGACTGAACCACAAAAGGAGGGAGAGTATCCATATTCATCAAAGATACCCATACCTCCAGGTTAGTGGCACTGCCCGAAGCATCGGAGACCATCCATGTACAATTAACAGTGGGCAAAACTGCCTTTCAGTTTGTAACCTGCTACAGACCACCCTCCCAAACTCAGGAACCCCACTCGGCCTTCATGAGAACACTGGAAAATATGAAGGTATCTCCAAACACAATAATATTGGGTGACTTCAACTACCCAAACATCGACTGGGAAAACTACTCAAGCCCCAACACCCTTGCCCAATGGTTTCTAGAATTTATAAAACTCCAATGCTATGGAACAACTGGTCACCACTCCCTCTAGAGGGGATAACATATTGGACCTGGTCATCACCAACATGGGGACACTATGTTCCACACCAGAGGTATGTCCATCATTGGTAAGATCAAACCATAAATTAAGCTCACTGGACATCCATATCCCATCCCTACCCCCAGCCAAGGAAATCACAGTGAAAAATTTCTCAAAAGCAAATTTCACACTTCTCAAAACCGAGGTGGAATCCTTTAAAGCCACCGGGCCAGTGGAAAATACTGCCCAAACAGCAGAATCCTTTACAAATGCATTCTATGGACACCTACAGGAATGCATGGATTTTGCTATCCCAAATAAAACCAAGATTCACTCCTCCAAAGGCAGGAGACCAGTCTGGTGGACCCTGGCCATAAATAAGCTATACAACAGAAGGAGGAAACTACTACATGATAGAGCAAAATCCCAAAAAGGGAAGGCATCTCTGATCAGTACTAGCAAGAAACTACGATCCCTCATAAAATTATCTAAGGCCAGCTTCGAAAGAAAAATTGCACAAGACACTAAAGATAATCACAAGGCCTTCTTTAGTTATGTCAGGAATCTGGGGGGCAACTCCCAGATATGCTCTGAGTTAGTACAAAATGACAAAAAAAACACTGATCCCACAGACATTGCCAACATCCTGGCAGACAGGTTCAGTGCAAACCCCCCCCCCCCAAAAGACCAAATGTCTATCCAAACAGAATGTAGCCTCCCTGACATCACAAATGCACAGGTGAGAGCTGCCCTCTCCAAAGCAAAAAACACAGCATCAATGGGACCAGACGGTGTCCTGGGCTGCGTCTTACATGAGCTCCAAGAAGAACTAAACCCTCACATAAAGTCACTGTTCAATCTCAGCCTTACTACAGGATATGTACCCAAGGAATGGTGTACAGCAAAAGTGGTCCCGCTCCACAAAAGTGGTGCCACAACGGCCCCGGGAAATGATCACCCTATAAGCCTGACTAGTCTGGTCTGCAAAGCTATGGAGCGTATCATCATGGAACTCATAAACAAGGACATTGGTAACCTCCAGACACTGGATCCTACCCAATTGGGCTTTGTTAAGGGCAGATCTTGCCTCTTGAACCTGGTCGATTTCTTTGAAACGGTTACCAAGGCCATAGATGAAGGGAAGGTAGTCCACACGGCCTACCCGGACCTCGCAAAAGCCTTTGACACAATCCCCCACTCAGGCATCATAAATAAGCTCACCAGCTTAAATATCAACCCCTATGTCCCAAGATGGGTTGCAAACTGGCTCAGGGATAGAGCCCACATGGTCAGAATTGCAGGTGCCACATCAGACTCCAAACCAGTTATAAGTGGCGTCCCACAAGGCTCAGTCCTGGGACTTCTCTTGTTCGGTATATACTTCTCTGAGGTACAGGCTACAATGGGAGGACTATGGCTGACCAAGTTCACAGATGACTGCAATCCGGGCGCCATAATCAGCTCTCCGGCTGACAAGCATCCTCCAAAAGGGTCTCACAGAGACGGATAACTGGTGCCAGAGCCATGGCCTTAAGCTAAATGCCAAAAAGTGCATAGTCATCCCCTTTGGGAAAAACAAAGTGCCCACAAATTACCACATAGGTGGTAATCTATTAAGTACGGAAGAAGTAATTAGGGATTTGGGGACCCATGTAGATAGAAACCTCTCTTTTGACAAACACGTTGCCAGAGTGGTTAGAAAGACCTTCTATATAGCCCACCTTATCATGAAAGGGGTTCACATCTAGAACAAGAGGTCATCGTGCCCCTCTACTCATCACTCATCAGGCCCATAATTGAATACAATGCCCCATTTGGGATGTACCTTACCAGACACCTGCAGCAACTGGAGAGGCCCCAAAAGTACCTCACCAAGAGGATCAAGGGACTCAAACAGATGCCCTATGCAGTTCGGCTAAAGAAACTCCAGCTCTACTCAGTTGCTTACCACCTACTCAGAGGTGATCTATGCCTGACGTATAAAGCCATGTCCAACCCAGAATTAATGGACATGCTCCACCTCAGGAAATCCAAATCCCTTAGAGCTACACCGTCCAGGGACCTAAACCTCAGCACAGAAATAAATAGGACATGCTGGAGGGACAGATTCATATCCTAGAGACTCCCCTCACTCTGGAAACAGAATCCCAATCCATGTTAGGCAGAGCCCCTCCCTGACTCTCTTCAAGAGAAATCTTGACGAGTGGATGGGAGATCGTAAGTTCACCCTTGGGATCTCTTCTGTGTCCCTGTTAGACAGGGGCATAGTAAACTAACCTTAAAAGGGCTATCTTCTGTGACCTACTCTACAGAGACACAGTCAACCAATCTAAAAGGGTGGCGAAAGCCAAACACACTGGCTAGGCTTGTAAATGCCCCAGGGCAGACAGCCTAGTATCAACCTATGAACCTATGAACCTGTGAGCAGTTCACATTCAGGTCAGGATGCAACACAAGTGACACAATGTTTACAGTGAGACAGAGAGTTGAGAAGAAGCTAGAGATGAGGAAACAGTCCTACTGGGCATTCCTAGACTTGGAGAAAGCATATGACAAGGATCCAGGAAAGCTAACAGTTCTGCGGTGGTTCAAGGAACCAGAAACATTGGTAGAATTAGTGCAGGCTATGTACAAGGACCCAATGGCTCAAGTACAAGCAGTGTTCTATCTCACAGAAGGATTCCCAGTGTGTGTAGATGGGCATCAGAGTTCATTTGTGGACCCACAATGCTTTTCTTACTGCAGATGGACTACATCAGCAAACTGGTTTAAGGGGACAGCTTCAGCAAAGAATATCGGAATGGAATTAAAACTGAAGGCACATGGGATGAGACTAATTACAGACAAGACAGATGTAAAGGCATCACATGGGGAAATCAGAAGAAACTGAGAACTGAGACAGAAGGGAAAATAATAGAACTAGTCACAGCTTCAAATATTTGGGTGAGGTGGATGAGGAAAAGGGAAGTCTGAATGAGGAAGTCAAAGCAAGAATCAGAGGGGCTGCAGCTAACTGGTACAGAATGTGAGGGGTAGAGTATGCCAGAAAAATGACAACGAAGCTGAAAATTAAGGTGTGCAAACAGTGATATGATGTATACTATTGTATGATACTGAATCCTGGGCAGTAAAGGCAGAGCAGTTGAGGAAGATAGATGTGATGAAGATAAAATGCCTGAAATGGGGGGGGGGGGGTAGGATGCATACTGTGGGACAAGTGAACAAATCCGGACATAGAGCAGAGGCCAAAGCATTTCCAATTGCAGAGATGATCAAATAAAATAGATTACACCAAAGAAATGGATGGATTGTGTGAAAGAAGACCTGTGAAAGTCAGACATGACTGCCAAAGAAGGTAGGGCAGGAGCAATGAATCAAGAAAGATGGTGACAGTTGACAACACCCCAACCCCATGTAGAAAATGGAAAAAGGGTGATTATGATGATGATGATAAGCACAGCTCCATATATCTCACAGTGGTCAATTAGGAGGCAGTATATCACTGAAGCCCCTCATCCATCTCAGGCCTTTGGGGATAAGTATCAATGGCTAACCATCTACTATCATGGCTGGCTGAAGAATTCAGTATCTGCTAACTATATAAGGCCAAACAGTTTTGTACAATGTCCTTAGCTGTCTATTATTCGGAAATGTACCCTGGCCTTCTCTGTATTGGCTTTCATATAAGCTTTCTTCTGTTTTTCAGCTTCCGTTCAGTGTACTAGCATAGGTAATGCATTAGACATTAGAGAGGTCTTTAATTCATCAACAGACTTCACTTGCAGTAGGTTCAAAGCACTTATGGTCTTTTTGTTAATTTCCTTGGTTTCAACTACTCCTAACAGGTGATTCAATAGCATATTTTCACGTTACTTGGTAAAGTTCTTATCTGATAGTACTGGTTGAACAACTATTTCCTGTCTACGCCCTTTCCATATTGCAATGGATTCTCAACCCGGTTAGTTATAATAGCAGTGAGTTAGTCTCTTTGACCTGTCTAAATCTGTAATTCCCCCCTGTTAGAGGTATAAGAATATTTCAAATATACCACAAAAAAAGAAAAAATGACCTGTCTAAATCTGTAATTCCCCCCTGTTAGAGGTATAAGAATATTTCAAATATACCACAAAAAAAGAAAAAATGACCTGTCTAAATCTGTAATTCCCCCCTGTTAGAGGTATAAGAATATTTCAAATATACCACAAAAAAAGAAAAAATGACCTGTCTAAATCTGTAATTCCCCCCTGTTAGAGGTATAAGAATATTTCAAATATACCACAAAAAAAGAAAAAATGACCTGTCTAAATCTGTAATTCCCCCCTGTTAGAGGTATAAGAATATTTCAAATATACCACAAAAAAAGAAAAAATGACCTGTCTAAATCTGTAATTCCCCCCTGTTAGAGGTATAAGAATATTTCAAATATACCACAAAAAGAAAAAATAATCAGATACAACGAACAAAAATCTTCGGCTAGGATAAGAAAAGCTTTAATGACCTTAGTGCCTCAGCTAACAAGCCTTCAAGAGAGAAAATTCATCACATTAAATATACATTATATAAAGCCCGAGTAAAATTAGCAATCAAGACATTAAATCATGAGGCAATAAAAAACACTAGAAAGATGCACTCAATTCAAATCAATGCCTTCCAATTACATTCAAGACTCAAACCTGAAGGAGACAAAGTTCCAAATTTTAAAATATAAAGTTTCCTTGGGTACTTTTCTGTTATCGGGGCAACAAACAATGATCGCACAGTGTTCAGCCCTGAATCGAAACAAAGCTTAACAAAATGGTGGTAGGACTCGCCAGGTTCCCAGGCTAATATTTTTACTGAGTTCTGCTCATCTATATAAGTCTTCCACAGAGAGAGAAAAAGCATCTCCAAAAAGAAGCACATAAAATCAGTACAAGCACGCTCCAAGTTAACAGCCCATTCTTTTTCATAAAGCTTTTTCGGTCTCATCCTTTACCCAGTTTCTTCCCCTTTGTCAATCTACAGTGTTTTTTTAACTGCACCAAACAAGGACAGGTAGAACTGGCAGTCAGTTGTAAAAAATGTTCTGATGTTTAGGCGTGTACTTCTATGTTCCTTTGTGACAGTTCAAAAGTCATAGCATTACGGCTTATATGAGAAGTGTGCTTGCTGGAATGAAACACCACAGCCACATAGGAAGAGCTTGAGGACAGCAGGAGGTTTATGGAAACCATGTTACCATACCTGATGTCCGGTGAAACTAAGGGAGTTTTTAGACTATTAACCAGTTGTGTTTTACAATCTGAATGGGATATAGTCCCTGGAAAACTGCCCATTATTCCTTTTGTTTCATAATTTCCACTTGAAATGTTTTGTCAGAGGAAGTGAAGACTGTACTCACATCAGCGGCAGCAGTGCGATCATTGGGACCGCGTTTTAATATTCCAAGTGCTCATTAAACCTGTTGCCCCCAATAACGGAAAAGTACCTTTCCTTACAATGCAATTTCTTTTTCAATTCAGAAAACTATCACATCCTACTTACTTTTTCCAAAACAATGCTTTTTAAACAACAACCCCCCCCCATGACAAGATGCATAATGAGCTACTACAGGATTTTCAACTGTCTTACATTTAATATCTCAAAGATGTTACTGCAGTCTAACCCTAAATGGACATTTAGTTTCTCGACTGTAGTAACACCTAACTGCATAAATGGCACCCTCACTATAACAAGTGAACAATTGCCTAGGTACATATTTAACACAATCTGACTATAAAAAGGGTTTATGTATTTGCAAACAGAACAATTCCCACAAGCAAATGTACCCATGGATCTAGGTTGCATACACATTTCAACCCCAGGAACTACAAAAGAGCTGTGGACTAACATGTCTTTGTGGAAAAAAGACTCTGTTGAGCTTGACTTACCACTAAAATAGTGGAAAGAGAATCCAACCAACATGACCATCACAGACTGGTTTCGCAAAAAAAGCGTGATCGGTGCAAAGGCATGCAATTTCCTATTCACTTAAATAAACTCTATTTAAAGAAACATGCCCCTATTTCAAGAGTTGCACCAATTCCAAGCAGATAGTGAAAATACATACTTAAATACACCCATGCCTGCATGATTACATAACCAGCAAGCACGTCCATCAAAATTCATACTATAAATATTTTCCAACTCACAAATTAAAGCACATATTTAAAAAACACAAATATATAAATGTGCATACAAATATACACATATATACATATTTATATACACATGCATACTTATATATATATATATATATATATATATTCATAAGCATGTATACACAAAAAATTCATACTTTTTAATATATGCCCATGTACATCACCATATTAGGAATGGTATTATTCAAACCTGGTTTATACATAGCCCCAAAGTCACTATCCACATTTTCTCTTTAAGGTCTAACAACATATGTTTATAAGAATTAGTGAAACCATTGCCCCTAATGCATTCTAATACAATAAAAATAAAATGTGCTGAAGGATGTGACAGTTTATGTTTATAAAGGGCACTTCTGGGACGCTGACAATTTACATTGCTTAGATGTACAGCAATCCCATTTTTAAAAGCCCTAGAAGTTTGGCCAACATAGAATGCACCGCATTGGCAGATGGCCATATATATCATTCATTCAGTACTGCAGGTAATTAGTTGTCTATTGGAGTATACTTTGGAAGTATTAACAGAGGTAAAAGACTTGGTGCAAGATACCACCTTGCAATAAACACATTTAGCACATGTGGCACCTCCCCACTGGCATATTGCCATCAAAATCCTGTTTATTAACCCTCCATCTTTTAAACCATGACAAATGTTCCTGTATATCCCTGCCTCTCTGGTAACAAAATTCACAATAATCACCAAAAACCTGGGCAAAAAAATCATCCATCTTAAGTATATACCAAAACCTATTCACGACTTCCCTGATCTTAAAACTATTACTGCCATAGGTAGTAATAAACCTGATATTACTGGAATTTCTACTAGCCCTATCCATGCCATGGTGTGAATTCAAAAGATTCTCCCTTTTAACCTGACTAGCTGCTATACCAGCTTGTTTAACTAAGGTTTATCTATAATCCCTTAGTTTAAATCTCTCTTCCATTTTATCTTTTTCAAGTTGAAAATCATTATCATCACTACAGATATGTCTGAGTTTCAAGAATTGAGCTTTCAGAATATTCTGAACTGTATGGGAAAATTCTCTCTCTCCTCAGCTGCCCATAACTATAGGAGTCCCACAGGGTTCTATCTTAGGACCACTACTAATCACAGTCTTCACAAATGACCTCCATACCTCCACACAGCATGCATCTATAATTCAGTATGCAGATGACACTACCTTAATCTGTGCTGCACAAAACATTCCCACCCTCCTGCAAACAACTCAGCTAGCATTCTCTGACATTGAAAACTACCTTACCAAAGCCCAACTTATCCTCAATCCAAAGAAAACTCAGCTTAAGATTATAACCAGTTATAACAAAAACACTAACAGTCAATTCACTATCAACTCCACTAATGCTACTCCAATTGTTCCATGGGCACAGGCTAAGTTATTGGGAATAACCATAGACTCCCACCTAAAATTTGATAGTCATCTTAACTTAACTATTAAAAATTTACATGCCAAACTGGGATCGTTCTACCGTATCAAACCATTTCTTACCAACAACACAAGATCAGCCATTGCTCGCTCCCAACTTCTATCCACCCTACTCTATACATCTACCATTCTGACTAATCTCAACAAAACTGAACTAAGCAAAATGGAAGCCTGCTATAACATAATTGCTCGCTTTACTGCAAATTGCTCATATAGAACTCATCACTGTACTGCCTTGAGACAGCTCCACTGGCTTGAACTGCCCGACCTCCTAACCTACAATCAGCTCTGCCTCTGTCATTCTATCTATTACCTCCCCAATAAGTGTCCTGCCCTCAAAAACCTAGTACAACATCACTCAGCCAAAAGGCCTCTTAGATCATCAAGCAAACTACTACTAGAAGTCACCAACAGCTACAATAGCTTTGGAGATGCACTATACAGTAGTTCAGTGGCTATAAAATGTAAATCTGTCCCTACAAGCTTTCAAAACACATCATCCAAAGCCTCCTTTAAAGACCTCATCAGGCAACATCTCAAGGAAAGTTGGCAGTGCCATGATTGCTCCCAGGCTAGTGAAAGCGGATAACACATACATACAAAATCTAGGGCACTTGATAATAGTTTTCAATCTTACTCACAAATACTGGCTAATCTACAATGTATGTACTGTACCTGTGTACTATGTATGTATTCTACCAATGTTCCAAATTATAGCTGTACACTACAAATCTATTAATTACCTTTATTTTTAAAATGAATATTTTTTGTTTGTTCTCTCCACTGTAACTGTTTATGTGCCGCATACCACTGTAAAAACATGTCTCCTGTAATTTGTGTGTATACTGATCATGTCTAAATAACTAAATGTGTCTGTAATTTTTCTTTGTGGAGCTTTTCTCCCTGGGCCTCTGCTGAAAAAGGGCCTTTTCAGCTCACTCAGACACCCCCTGGTTAACAAATGTAAAATAAAATAAAAATAAATAAAATGTCTAGCATGTCAACGGTCAGCCTTAAGTAAGGAATTCTTCGTGAAGAGTTTATGATAAAGATTTGTGACATTGACATCCAGTCAGTAGTAAACAATTCTAGTTTACCCATAAAATGGATGTCAAATTCATTAGCATTCAAAGAGCCTACAAAGGAGTTCCACTGATATATATTACCAGACCAAATGTACCAACAATCATTCAAAAATCTCCTCCACATAACCAATTCTCTTTTGAAGGGGTTAGAATCATCATAAATCAGGGCCTATTCTAAATAACCCATGAAGAGGTCTGCATAAATAGGTGCAAATGTTGTACCCATGGCTGCACCTTTAGTTTGCAAATAACACTTATTGCCAAAACTTTACTTTCTAATACCAGTATAGTCAGCCTTAATATAAATGCAATCGTTTCAAGAGAGTACACACCTGATATCTGTAACTAGTATTTAACTGCTGCAAGACCATCCTCATGGGGTATACTTCTATATAGGGACTGTACATCAAGTGTACCCATGAAGGGTTCATATTAGCTTGTCAAACACTCAAAAGAGCGAATGCTCTTTGATCGACATCTAATAGATGAAACTACAAAAAGTCGAACGGTTGGAACAGCGATTTTTTTCCCAGGGAAAAAAAATCGCTGTTCCAAAAAAAAATCCCCAAAAAAAAAATATATACATTTCCACACACCCCCAACTCTGAGATCGCACCACAGTGGAGTAAACTATGGGAAAAAAATTGCTGTTCCAGGCATTTGACTTAGTGTGGTTTCGTCTATTAGCTGTCTATCAAAGAGCATTCGCTCTTTTGAGTGTTCGACAAGCTAATAGGAACCCCACATGAAGACACTATTAGAGACCTGAACCTCATTAATAATTTTAAGGAACTCAGTAGAATCCTTAAGACGTGCTCTTAATAAACCTAATAAAGGCTTCAATACACACTCCAAATACAAAGATAGTGGTTCTGTCATCGAACCCCAACCAGAGACTATGGGTCTACCAGGGGCTTAACCACAGTCTTGTATATCATGGGTAAGATGTAAAAATATTGTTTAGGGTTATCTGCCTTTAATTCACCCTCCGACTGCTCAACAATCAAGTCCTTCTAATTAGATTCCATAAGAAAATCAGCAAAAAGTTTTTTAAATTGTAAAGTGGGGTCCAGAGGTAACTTAAAATAAAATCTATCACCTAACCTCAGTCTCATTAAGTGGGAGAATCTCAGGGCACCACTGCCCCACCTTTATCAGCTGAAGTAACTGAGTTACACTTAAAACTTTGTTTTTGGAGTGCTGAAGGTTTTGTCCTTTATATATCTATCTATATCTATATATCTGTATATATATATACAAATGCATATATATATATATATATATATATATATATATATATATATATATATATATATATATACACACAAATGCATATATATATATATATATATTTAAGCATTGCAGAAATAGTGGAGTAGCTTTTGCTTAAATGACCTCTTTGACTGTTACTTAGTAAATACAGCTGGAGTGAGTGAAATTAAGTACTCACACATAATAAATATATTCTTAGCTTTCCAGAAGTCACCCTTAATAGTTAAGATAAGTAACACCATTGCTGTCCTCCTGTCATAAATATCAACCCAGCTGACAAGAGTAATCCTCCATCTCTACCAGTTTCCAGTAATTTGTCAGCCCCCTCCAACATCAGCCTGTGAACCCAGTCTCATGTCTCACTCTCTGGTCCCACTCCTGTTTCAAGGAAAGGCACAGACATGCACAATGTAGGTGTAGTGATACTCTAGTAAAAGAACTGTATGCTGTCTTTACAGATATTTTTCATCACAAAGCAAATTTTAATCAGCTTCCTATTGCTAATTTCATCACCAGCAACTCTTTACTAGCTGAATACCCAAGGCCAGATTTACAGCCCCTGATTCCTAACCAGGAAAAATCTGGTTTTAAACCACTGAAGCTATCCTGACAGACTAAAATCCCAATCCTGCTGCTCAGTCTCATATTCATACCATTCAAATTCTTTGCTTAAGAATTCTGGACAAAGCCAAAAATAATGGGGGAGCAGATGTCCAAAATTAGTGGCAATGTTTAATTACTACTCTAACTCATTTAAAACATAATAGTTTGTTTTTGAATTAATATGCATTTTTAAAAAAGTATAAAACTTTAATGATTAGCATTATTGACCAACTCTGATCCTGTGTAATTTAAAAAAATAATAATTTTCAGGGAACAGGTCAAACAGATGTGAGGCAAAATTGGGAATGTTGCACAAAATCATGGACAGTTTAAATGTACACTTATTCTGACTTCTGAGAGATATTTGTCTAGTATTTTGTGCTAGGAATAACCCTTTACTTTTCAAATTGCTTCACTTTCAAAGGCAAACTAATACCCACTCCAAGGGCATACACCTCTATAGTATGGTACATTAAACACTGAATCTATCACAAGCTAACACTGTATGTAACTTTGGTTTGTAATGTACAAACATTTTGTTGCTACTCAACACTGTATTCTGCTCCAGGGTCCTCTGGAAAAATTTCACAACTATGCAAACACAATGTTTTGAATAGGTACAAAATTTCCATAATGATCCACTAAGCCCAAATCTATTTGTAACTCTTCCAATGTATAAGTGGATTCTGTGGTTCTAGTAGCTCACATTGGTAGGTCTCTGTGTTCAGGTGCTTCAGCCTTCAACACGTTTTGTATAACTCTCTGAAGAACAGAAGAAGTTGACTCCAAACTGCAATCTGTGTCACAGAAATAACCTTGATGAATGTGAGCACACTTTGTAATTTTATTATCCAACAATACTTGATATTCAGGCAAAATGAATTTTAGAGAACACAGTCTGTCTGCTTGACATGTCCATTGACTTTTGTAGTCACTGCAGTGTTTAAATCAGTATCCGTTGCTTGATTTATCTTAATGCAAACAAAATGACACTCCTTTTTTTTCAATGGAATTACAAGAGCAGCCCACCTGTGTTTCAAAGTACTGATTATTTCAGCTTTCACTGATCTTTCCCATTTCCTTTCAATTCTCCATTTCATGACAAAGGGCTTTCCAAGAACCTCTAGATTTTTCAGTATAATAGCTCTAACATCACCCAGCATTCACAGCTCCTCTCTGAACAATTCATAATTATTTTCAAGTGTTTGCACACCTGACTTTGACTCCTTCACAATAAACTGACTCACTAGTTCAGTGTGTGTTTCCTCTTCAGTATCAACGTGTGCAGCCAGTTTGTGCCATGCTTTACTATCTGCCTATAGAAAACTTCTCCTGTTGTAAACAATGTAGTGCTGCAGTGGTTAGCATCATACTCTCTAAATGCTTTGTCTGCCAGTTCAGTTCTCAGCTGGAATGGTTTCTGTGCAGACTCTGCCTGTTCTCCTTGTATCTGACCAGTTTCCTCCCACCTCAGAACTCATAGCAGAACTGACAATCATACAACTTGCCATGAGTGTGTACCCTCTGATAAACTGGCACACTATTCAGGATTAGTTTTACTGCCCTGTACCCACTGATTGTTAATGTGTTCTAGCTCCGCTGTGTCCCTGTTTGGATTAAATGGAATATCAGAGAATTAATGAATCAGTAAAATTCCTTTTGTTTCTTATAACGAACTGTAGCAATAAAGTGGTCTCTCCCCAACAAATTCCTTCAAGTATAAAGTTTTTATTTAATTATGGTAGCTCACACAGCTTATTAAGAAAAATTAATGAACAGCTTCTATAAAATAACAGATACTACATTACCCATGTCTATTTTCATATCCGGTTTTGCTCATCCACAACAGAAGCTGTAAACGTTTGTTTTTTCTTATGTTGCACTGTTCAAAAATTGTCAGTTTAGTTCATCTATTGCAACATGTTTTGTTAACTTATCATGAACATTATTGCTTTAAAATATGACTGAAATTTGCTTTTACTGCTCTCTTGACATGCCCAAGTCTTCCACAACTATGGTACATTGCCTGTTTAAAACTGTATCTGTGAGCACTGTGGTTCTTCATATTACAATAAAAATAAAGCTTCTACATTTATGTCTCATAGCTTGTATTTCATTACTTTAGCAATGTAAACTTCATCCTTTCTCAGGTGCTGTATATCATGAGCTGCAGTTTCTATACTAAAAACATTCTGGAAATCTCTGTGAAAAATAATGTTTGTTATAATAACTTTCTTCGACAAACGTTATTGTAAATATACAATGAACAAAAGATACCTCATAGGATGTCTTCAAAGTTAACTTCAATCTCATAGTTCACCGGCTGTTGTCTCATATCTCAGTTATACTGCATCACATCCTTATTTACCTTCTAATTATAGTGGTTAAACCAAATCTTTCTACTATAATCAATTATTTGGGCTCATGAACATTTGCCACTATAAACAATTCTTTGGACTCATGAATATTTAAAAAATTCACTTGCAACCTTTAACCTTTGGCTTCAGTGGCTGAGCTAACAATTTAGTAGCCCATATACTGATGCAACCATTACAATTAATACAGCTATTTCAGACTTTTCAGCAGAAAGATCATCTGTTATCAAAATCTGATCAGTTCTTTCAAAATAAATAAGCCACAACTCACAGCTGGATTAAATGTGTGAGTTTTTCCCAACATTGTTGCTTAAGTATACATTTATTTAATGCAACCACATTTTGCTTTTCAATGTGATGTACTCAGCAACAAAACACAAGGTGACCATTAGATTTCTTTCACTCCTGTCATAAAACACAGTCACGCTTCATACAGCAACTTAGGACTTGATTTTACAGATTACCCCAGCTGCCAAAATTAGAAACAAAGTTCTCAGTGCAGTACAATAAAGATATAGGAGGAAAACCTTTCCAAGTTCAGGCAGGAAGAGGAAGGTGAAAGCAGTTAAGCAAGTGGGGGACAAGATGCTACCTGAGTAGAAGGAACTGATGAGGCAATGTTGAAGGAACATTGTAAGTTGGAGAGAAAAGAGAGGCAGCTAGGAGAAATATGACAGGAAGCAGAAATATGACACAAAAAAAAAGCAAAGGCGAAGAACAGGGAAAAGCAGTGATTTATAGATGTTAATAAGTAATAGAAAAAGAAGATAAGAAAGGAAATTACTAGTTTAGTCAACAAAGGATGGAGAAAGAATTAATTTATTTATTTTTTGACACAATCCAAAAGACACAGCATTTACCTCTGTCACCAGGACCAGTTGAAAAAAAAACAAAAAAGCTCATAACCAAAAGCTGTTTATTGTGCGTAAAATAAACAGACTAATAAAAGATTGAGTATTCATTCCAAATGCGCACAGGAACTTCTTCAGAATCTTGGGATGCATAATTTCCTGTTTTTAAATACTTTCAGCTGAACAAGCAATTAATTTCCTTAAAGAAACACTGTTCTAAATCATGCCTATAAATGACTACCAACCAATAGGCTATATATCACAATGTAACAAACACTTTTAATTTATTCCAAAACAGTTAAATCTTAAATTGTTCACTAGTATGATCAATACTATAAGGAAAAAATATTTATATCCTGTCAGTTCTTAAAATTAAGGCACTGCCAAGACTAGTTTTTTCATTTAAACCTAGGAAGCAGGAAGCATCCAATAGCAATTGCCAGTCAAATTCTCTACAAATACTTCCCATTTACCACCCCTTTTTCTAAAATAAAAAAAAAAAAAAAATTAATAAATTTTGGAAAATTAGTAGCATGTTTATTTAGAGCATTATTAATGTTATTCTTTTTGATGGCATAATTATGCTGGTAAATACATGTTTTGAATGCAAGTTCCGTTTTCCCTACATAGTATGTTGAACAAGAGGAGCAAATGGCAACACATTCCAGTCCATTTGTATCGTATGCATATTCCCCTTTTACAGTAATTAGTCTGGGGTTATTAATAATATTTATTGTGTCTTCTTCCAAAATAAATCGGCATTGTGTGAACATTTCACACATTTCTGCATCCTGTTATTGCCATCAGCAAATCAATTTTCATGTTCACTCTTTATCCTCTGTGTGGTAGTTATGGAACCGTTGCAGTGAAGAATTGTTGAGCCCTAAGAATGGGAGGTTAGTCATCTGGCATTTCCAGGAGTGCTGACAGTACTATCAAAATTCAGCAAAACAATAGTTGTGCTATGACGAGGACAGAAGCTGTGTTGGGTTGAAGACAGAAGCTGGTTATGTATTACACAGAAGAGAAATTGTGTATGAATACATTTTTATAATATTTTTGATAGGGGTGATAAAATGGCAAATGGCCTACAGTTTGAAAGATTGCAGTAATTCCCCCATTGTGCAGTGGAATAATGAATGATTTTTTTCCATTTTCAGACATGGATTGATTTATCAGAACTGAAACTGTTTATGCAATAACCTCAGCTGGGATTCTAAGATATTCACCAAGTAGATTTTCAGGGACAGTTGTATTAGGCTTTAATTTTTTGAGCTAATTTTTGATGGTATCTCTGGGGAATGGTTGAAAGGAGAAATACTGAAGGAGGTTATTTGATTCAGTAGGGACATCAAGATCTTTATTTGTCACCTGGTTGGTTAATGACTTTACTGTCTGTATAAAGCAGATTTGAATTGGTTAGCAATTGCATCATTTTGTTTCTGCGAGTTTGGTGTTGGCTGATGCATATGGCTGTGTAGTCTGTCCGGGATTTAATAGTTTATTTGTTGAGGACCCAAACAGTTTTGAATTATTGGTGTGTGCATTTTGATTTCTTATCTTTGGTGATATTTTTTTTAAGTTTCCTAATTGTCTAAATGGTGGTAAAGTGGGAGCTGTTTTATTTTTTGACCAGACCTTCCATGATTTTCTCTTTGTTTCATGAGTTATTTAGGTGCTAATGGTAGTAATGGGCAGGGTTCACTTTGACTTTTTTTATTCTGAGTGGGGCTACTATGTTAAGGACACCCAAGAAGATTTTTATTGAACTCGGAGACAGCATCATCTATGGGAGTGTCTTTAGTGGCTTACATTTAAGGAGATCTAAGTGTCTTCATGAAAAGTAGTACGTTTTCTTACCAAGCTGTAATGATGTGTTTTGGGGCTGTTGCTTTGGTACATTATGGAGTACATTGGTAAGTGATCACTTAGGGTGAGAGAGTCCATTGGATGGTATTTGATTTGGAGAGGTTAAGATCCATATGACATTGATCATCTGGCTGTGACTTTATTCAGAAGCGGCCTTAGGTCAACTGGTGCCCTAGGCAAAAGCCCTCCACGGCGCCCCCCACCACACCACCCGGTGCCCCCATCCTGGTCTACCTACACCAAATAAATACTGGAAAATCTCCCCTACTAGAGTGGTGCCCTAGGCAGCCACCTAGTTGGCCTATGCTTAAGGCCGGCTATGACTTTGTTATAGATTTGATGCTGTTAAAGTTAAGTAAAGTTGTACAGATGTATATTATTGTTTTGATTTTAGATTGTACAGTTTACCAGTCTATATTAATCTCACCCGGTGTTATGGTTTCATGAGCAATTTTTGAAAATCCCCCATATGATATGAATATACCCATGACTGAAACTGTCGTGTGTGTTTAGTTTTAGCAAGGTTAGCAGGATGTCCAGGGCAGAGCAAGCTGTCGGGATATGGGGAAAAAGGAGATATCTAATGGAAAATAGAGACACCACCAGCTTTTTTTGTTGGTGCTGTCTAATCTGATAATGTTATAGCCTGATGGGGCAATTTCTTCATTTTTTTGTTTCCTTGCTGAGGCAATTTTCTGTGGCAACTAAGATGTCTGGAATGTGAAGTGTTATCCATGCATGCATGCATTTCAAAGAGTTTTTTATAAATACTTTGTAAGTTGGCATAGTATGATATGGTATATATGAAGGCTAGGGTGGGACTGTGATTGAGGTAGTAGAGATAAAGGAGCTGATGGCTGATGGAAATATGCCTTCTGGTGCCAGAATATGAGCTGGGCCAGGATTTGGGTGGATGACACTAGTATGTTTTATAGTTATGGAGGTATGATGATATGGGTAAAAGCATTTTGATTTATTTTATGTTTAATGCATTCTACCCTATTAAACAAATATAAATAAATAAATACTTAATTTGTGAGTAAATGGCTATTGATTTGGTAACTGTGCTTGAACTGCAGGATATTTGATTGGGAGATGAGGTTTAGATGTGTTTTGCATGGAGGATATAATATAAGAGTTTTGTTGGAATTCTGAGGTTAATGGATGTTGATAAGGGTGCAAGTAGGAGAAAAGGTACACAATGAGGAACTGTGGGAGAAATGTTTCTGAATTGTAATAAACAGGGTTTTGAAGTATTAATGATGAGAATGTAGTTATGACACAAAGTAACAATGGAATATTTGGGAAATTAAAAGATGAAATGTAGAATAATTGTTTTAAGTCTGTAGGCTTATAGGTAATTTTGAGATGTGTGGGTCTTCATATAGGTGTGGGGAAAATCGATATGAATGAGGATGAATTTATGTGGCGGGGTGTGGTTAACAGTTTAGAATAGGTGTGGGTAAGGAAAGGAACTGTATTAAAGAAATGAGTGATAAATATTAATCTGATGTTAGTATTTGAGAGAAGACTGATTACAGGGACAAATGGAAAAGAGAGTTTTGCTCATTAATGGCTTAGAGGTACTGCAGGAGAAGAGGAGATATAACTTAACAAAGTTCATGAAGGTAAGGTCAAAATAGGTTTAGCGGGAGATATACTGATCAAAAACCACAATAACACACTGTACAGAGCAATTATCAGAATGCAACACTACACTGCTAAGAAAGTTATCAAACCATCACTTAATAAGCATCCGTCAGATTAATGAGTACATTAAAAGAATGCTGGATATACCAAAGCATTAGTAAAGGAAATTTCATACATAAATCATGTACTAGTTAAAGGGCACAGGCTCAATATACATAATGCATGTCTAACTAGAATACAATCAATGCAAATACAACATAGCCATAAAGTCTTTTCATTGTTCTACACACTTACCTTTTTTATGATCATACTGTGTGCAGTGGGTCACAATGCGCACCTTCGATGCCCATCTAAACGCCTTTCCATATGCTTTGTCCTCTACTCCCTCTGCTGTGCACGTCTATATATACTGACAATCCTTGTATGTGGGTGACAGCAGTTATCTTTTTTGTCTAACATGGTACTTGTTTAAGAGATACTGGATGAGAAAATTGGCGTAACTAGGAAATAATTTTTTTGATCTATGATACAGAATCAGAATTGCCTAGGAATAGTAAGGCCTTGCTAAGTCTAATTGTAGTGGCTGCCAAAAAAAGAAATTACTAGAAAATGGTAATCAAACTCTAAACCAACTGTACTAGAAGTAGCGAACACAGTAACACAGATAAAATAACTGGAATTTGGATCCTTAGAAAAGGGTAGGAGCAAATTACATATGAAAAAATGGGAATTGTGGGAACAATACATACAATATGGTTTGTGATGAAAAATACTTGCAACTAGGATTGTCAATATGTTTGGTTTTCATTTATATAAATGTATGATTGCCTGTGTCAAAGGTGATAATTTAATAAAGATGTTTCTTGTTTAAAAAACATGGTACTTGTATATAGGTGTCTGGTGGTACTGCTCTCAGGTGGAGCTTATACTGCTCTGCAACATTTTGCCTTGCTACGCAACCAAAATTCATGATTTTCTGTTATTTTCCAGGAAAAGTAGAAAAACAGTCCTGTTAGAGTGTGCTCAACAATATACTAAGGTTGAAAGTAATTTTGCTGCAATTATGCAACATAAATAATGTATAAGATAAAGCTTGCTTAAATGTAGAAATAGAGTTTAGTAATATGTAATCAGCATCCATACTAAATTACCATGGCTTGGAAAAGGAATCTGCTGAATGGACATTTTTCCCCTTACAGACTCAAAGCAGGGTGTAAAAAATCTGCTTTTAAAGAATGGACATTTTTCCCTTACAGACTCGAGCAAGATGTATACAAGAACAAAAATGCAAACTCTGCTTTTAAAGAACAATGGCATGTTATTCTGCATGGAAAACAGGATAACAGATGTTTTTTATACAAAGATCCAAATAAAATACAGGATGTTCACACTGTCAGAAAAGCTGATCTCTGACAATGTGTTTTCTCAAAAATATGTTTTCTTCATAAAACAGGATATGCTTATCAGCATTGACATAAGAACACATGTTTCTATACACAGATTCAAACAGAATACAGGACAATGTGTTTCCTCAAAATATGTTTTTCTACATGGACATCAGGACACTGTTACAGGATATTCACACTGTCAGAAAAGCTGGTCTCTTACAAGACATTGTTAAACAAGGAAGTTTAGTATTGTTTCTACAGGATAAGCAATTCTCCAAAATATGTTTAAAAGAGTATATAAAGAGCTGTATAAATCCAGTTGTTTAGGGATATGGTAGGAACACATTTGGTGTTCTGAGGTAAATGTTATATCTCTCACATCATCTGTACTATATGAGAAGTAAAGTTGGAACAGTACTTTTAAGCTGCAACGTGGTTTCGTTTGATTTATTATAAAAAGTTATTTGTTACTGCTCTTTAAAGTTGATGCTGCAAAGTATATTCTCTCATCAGTGTATATTCTGCAAGTTTCTGTATGCAACAGACTGTGAATGCAAATATAATCAGACTTTGAATTTTAGCAGAATCTAGCCAGCAAGACTGAGTGTCATAAGAGCATTGCAAATCCATCACACCAAGCAGTAAGCAGCTCCATGTAATTTTTTCAATGGCAAGCTAGCCTGCATTTGAACCTACAATCTGCATTCAACCACAGGAGGAGTGATGGTAAGCCCTGCAGAGGGTCACTTCAGTTAAATTGCAGTAACTAACATTTGTACGTATGTGTCAATTCTGAACAGAAGTATTCCAGTTTATGCAGCTTGCAGTAGTACAGATAATTAGACGTCTACATCCGGAGTGAGACTGAAGTTCCAGTTGCAGTGCCATAATTTCGTTAAGAAAAGGGAATATCCACTAGCACAGCAGTCCGCTGCCTGTTGTGCTTTCCAGCTTCTCAAGTGACTTTGAAAATTTCCAGCCATCTGCAACAACAGCCTGATCACCTGTTTTCTTGCTTACTGGTAAGACTTTTTCCTACGTCACATTTTTTTTAGTATGGATGCTATCAGGCAGAATTCTAGCAAATGTAAGCCAAGTTTTACTCTTAATGTAGCAGAACAACCAGATAAAATATGGAGTAAATTGCAATGTTGGTATACACAACACATTAGTAAGTGTAAAACCTTGTTAGGGCAAGTTGACATACCAGCATTATGTAAGTGGATTGTAACATTTGATTGGTATTTGCAACAAAAATGAAGTATATCATAGTAAATGTTTATTGTGTGATTCAAAGGAAACTGCATTTTGTGTAATATGCCATAAACAAGTACTGCATGATATTGCTAAAAAACTAGACTGTGCAGACAGATCTGTTAATGATAAAGAATTAATTAATAATACACAGTTTTCATTATATCCAGATGTAAAGCAGTTATGTCCTGTCAGTACATTAATTTCTGAATTACAACAGCAATCAAATCTGTTATTGACAGAGTCCCCTGTAGATCTTGTAACTCCCTTTAAAAATTATGTACAAGCATGGAATGATGCCACGGCTACACATACAGATGAGGACAGAAACAAAGTTTATGATACATTGACAGAAGATTTTAATAAGTTTTTAAAAGAGAAACAAAATGAATTTAAAATGTTCAAAACTGACATTCAAGATCTCTGTCAAAAGTGCATAGGAGCTCTGCAGTCAACAGAGGAATCCAATAACAGGTATCATATATCCCTTAAACACTTACAGGTAGAAATGACAGACCTTAAACAGCATCTGAAGGAAAAGGAAGAAGAATTAGATGAATTAACAGAGACTAACCTCCAAAATACTATTTTAATATCCCAGCTTAAAGAAGAGTTAAAACACAAAACCAGTCCAAATTATAGAACAGGGACAGGGAACCACTACAGATTTATAAGTCTAGATTATTACAGAGTTTACCACAGTGGAATGATAAAAAGGCATATTTTATAACATGCTTACATTTGAAGAATGGGTGGCATATACAGCAGGATCTGATATATGGACAGATGCATTACTTAGATGTTTCTGGATTTTCATTCCCAAATGTTTTAAAACTTTCATACAATTAAAGCAAGATGATTATCAGTTGAACACTAAAGTAGGACGTATGACAGCCGTTTTAATGGCATTTACACAAGGGCAGCCTCTCACAGCCAAATTATTAGATAATTTTAAAATTACTATCACAGATAAATTAATGGAACAAAGTGATCATTTCAGACTTGCATTTCAAATAATATATAAAAACAGACAGAGACATGGGAAAAAGAGACATACAAAACAGTTAATACATTGCTTCTTAGAACAAGTCAAAGGGGTTCCAGGGATATTAAATGTATCTACGAAGAAAATTCTGATACCCTCACTGATTTGGTACAAAAACTAATGAGGGACGGACTATGGCCGATGATGGGACTTTATACTCACACCATATCTTTGCATGTGAAGATAATAGTGAGCCATTTGAAGTAATTGGTGAAGTCAAAAACAGGGGAAGGCAAAGATGGTGTGACCAACCACCAGCTGAAAGAGCTGTGTCAGCACCACCAGCTCCTGCCTCTATGCTTGTAGTACCAGGATCAAGCACAGGTAATGAGCAAAAGGCACCAACATGCTTCTTTTGTAAAAAATAGGACACGTTAAGCAAAATTGTGATCATTACAAAGCCTGGCAAAAAGAAGGAAGAACAGGAGTGTTTCCAACAAGAGAGCAAACGAATTTACAAGAAAAGTCAGAAAAGCAGGATCATGTACAAAAACCTTACAATATTAGTAAAAACAGTTATAAGAGCCATCAATATACAGGAAAAGGGAAAGTATGCCCGTAGATTTTCAAACAGTCTCACCTGTAAATCCGAAACATTTGATAGAACAGGCAGAAGGAATAGCTAGGCAACAGTTAAAAAAGAGATTGAAAACCTAAATATGTAGATCATTCAGACACAGAAGAAGATGACAAACAAAACATGAGGTGTGTCATATTGCATTTGATAATAAAGGAGAGGATGAGTGGATTTCCTTACAATAGGGATGTGCCCCCTACTCTGGTATCTTTCCTGACTACCTTTAAAAGGGTCGAGATGGACGACCACTGATTGATATTTGGGTAGAGGGGTCACTGTGGAAAAATGTCTTAATAGACACAGGAGCAGCAGTATCTGTCACAAACAGACAGTTACCAGTAAATCCTATGGAAAAGGTTTGCATTTCAGCATTTAATGGCACAGGATGCTATGCAGTGAGTAGCCAAAATGTGGACATAAAGTTTAGTGAAGAGGGACAAATATGGAAGGGTGCATTTTTAATGCATCCATCTTGCACAAATACCATTATTGGTATGGACATTCTAGGACCTTTAGGCATAGTAATTGATTTACCTAATGAAATTCTGTGGATGGGAGACAAACAACAAAGAGAGGAAGAGCAAAATACAGGTTGCTATGCAATCTCTCTGCCTGACAAACCTGAAAAACCTACAGGCTATATAAATACAGACAGTGAGGATGTATGGAAGCATTTACAACAGCAATTTCCAAATCTATGGTCCAAGGGTCCCAGTGATTGTGGGAAACTAGAAAGCCCAGTAGGAATAGGAAGTGATCAGGACTATATACCACCTTTTCAAAACAATATCCTATTCCTAGGAAGCAGAAGAACATATGGAAAAATGTATTGCAGAATGGGAAAGAGAAGGGATTATACAAAAGGCAACAGTACTACAAATTCACCAATCTGGCCAGTTAAGAAAAAAGATGGTAGTTATCGTCTTGTTATTGATTTACGAAAGGTTAATCAATATACCACTCCTAGAGCACACTTGATTCCAGGAGTCCCAGAGTTGGCTGCACATATTAAGCCACAAAGTAAGTGGTTTACAGTAATAGATTTAGCAAATGGTTTTTTTGCAGTGCCACTCAGGAAAAAAGATTGGCCAAGATTTGCCTTTACATTTAAAAACCAGCAATATGTTATGACAAGGTTACCACAAGGGTTTCAAAACAGTCCAGTTATATTCATCAGACAGTAGGATCCATTCTACAACATTTGGAAAAGGATGACTCAGTAATACATTACATTGATGATATTTTAATTCAGTCAGAAACAGTAGAGGAGCATGTACGGCTTCTTAAGAGAGTTTTTCATACTCTACAGCAAGCAGGGTTTAAGGTTAAAAGTGAAAAAATTCAGTTTATGACACAAGAAGTTAAGTTTCTAGGTACTATTATAAAACCAACAGGAAGATCTCCTTGCCCTGTACGTGTACAAGGTATTTTACAAATGGAAAAGCCACTGACTATAGCAGACTTACATAAATTCATGGGAATCATGAATTATAATAGGAATTTATAGAGGATTATGCAGCCGTGGCTCCCTATACAAAATGTTACATGAACAAAAGAACTCCACCTTTTAGAGTGGGGATCTCATGAAGAGGAGGCATTTTCACAGATAAAAATAAAACTAGCACAAGCTACAGAACTAATAGCGCCCACTCCAAGGTTACCATTTGTGTTACAAGCAGCAGCAGGAAAAAACACTGTCTGTGGTACTACTACAGGAATGGCCACATGGTAGTGACAACAAAATGGAAAAACATTACCCAGTCACTTTCTTTAGCAGAAAGATGACCCCAGTGGAATTGGGTTACCATCCATGTATACAGCAGTTATTAGCCATTTACTGGGGTATTAAACAAACTGAATATTTGACCGTATTTTCCAGCATTATAGTACAGACACCACATCAAGCTGTAAAAGCTTTGATAGACAGTTTTGAAATGAATAAAATTACAGATGGTATTAGTCAGGCAGTCTTTGCAAAATGGATGGCACTTTTGGAATGAAAACTGTTACTATACAGACAGGGGATAAATACCATTTGTCAAACCATATGGGATATGAAGGAAAACAGCATAACTGTTTAGAAAGATAATGTCACCTGAGGTGCAATTTCTAGCATCTGATTTTGATCACTTTAAGCCATCCATCTTTGTGGATGGAGCACGATATTGGGACCAAGGCAGATACTGGACAGGATTTGCCATAGTTCCAGAGAATCCACAATTGGGTTCTCCTGAACTAATCAAGTTACCAGGGCATATGTCAGCTCAAAGAGCTGAACTGGAGGCAGTATTGTATGTGCTAAAGTATTACAATCCTATTAACATTTTTTCAGATAGTGCTTATGTAGTAAATTCTTTAAGACTACATATGGAAACCTGGGTAAGACGAGGATTTGTGGATAGTGTAGGTAAACCATTACGGCATGCTGAAGTATTAAAAGACATATATAAAGTTATAACAATGTCAAAACAACAAGGACAGTATAGCATCTTAAAAGTAAAAGCACATCAAAAGCCAACCAGTGAAACTTACAGATTAAATGTGTTAGCTGATACCTTGGCCAAACAAGCAGCACAAAATGGAAAAGAACTTCCAGAATATGAGTATGCCAATGTAGAAGTTAGTGTCTTAAAAGAGCTAGATAAAGAGTCAATAGAGAAAGACCTTGTAAATATACAAAAACAACAGGGTTTAAAAGAAGAAACTGATCAGTGCAGATTGGTAGGTATACCACCAAAGGAGTACTATGCATACACGACCTCCAAAGGGTTACAGTTGCCATATGTACCATTTCAGTTGGCACGCCAGTTGGTCAAGTTAAATCACCAAATACTGGGCCATATAGGGACTGATAAGTTATGGGCAGTTGTAAAAGAAAAGTATTGGAACCCAAATTTAAAAAGGTCTGCAAACTGATTATAGAAGAATGTTTAATCTGTCTTCAGGTAAATGCTAAAAGCAAAAGGCCTCAGTTACATCGAGTACAGCCAGCGGATGGGCCATGGTATGCAGTTCAAATAGATTATGCAGGTCCATTACCAACAACAAAGGGAGGTTACAGATATCTACTAGTAGTAGTGGACGTCTTTTCAAAATGGGTAGAAGCAATTCCTACCAAAACCATGACAGCAAAGGCAACAGCAGAAGCCTTATGGAAAAATATTTTCTGTCATTGGGGATGGCCACGGGTTATAGAGTCAGACAATGGCCCACAGTTTGTTAGTGATCTCATTAAACAAATGTGTAATTTGTTAGGCATACAGCAAAGGTTTCATGTACCATACCATCCACAATCTAATGGCATTGTAGAACGTATGAATCGGACGTTAAAAGAACGCCTAAAAAGGCATGCTTGGAAAAGGGCAATACATGGGTACATCATCTGCCTGGTATTTTAATGGGTATTCGAGCAACACCAAACAGTAAAACAGGTATTTCCCCATATGAAATAATGACAGGGCAAAATGCCCATACAATTACCATTTGATCCAGATTTACCTAATGGTAGGCCCATGCTAGAAATTAGCAAACATCAGGAATGGCTAAAACAACTTACTAGTATATGTGACTATAATGCAAGGGAGCAAGCGTTCCATCTATGGAAAAAGGTGCCAATAATACCAGCTGAAGAAAACCTTCCCTGTGGAACCAAAGTATTGGTAAAAACATTCCAAATGGAAGGACCATGGGCTAGCAATTGGCAAGGCCCTTTTGAAGTAGTGGAACAAATTGGACCATTAGTGTACAAAATCAAAGGAAAAAGAAAAACAGAACAATGTTGGTACATAAAGATCAACTAAGAATGATAAAAAATAGTGAACAATGTAAATCTGATTAAATGTATTCTTTTGTAGGTTTCCAACAGAGAAAACCCTAATGAAATTGACATGGTTTAAAGTGCATCCTTTTGGAAATCCAGTTTCGGATGACCAAAGGCAAAATGATTCAACAATGGAATTTCTATTTAAAGGATGGTTTTAAATTGATAATAGCTATTATACTAACTATTATTGTATTGCTTAGCATTAAATTATACTTACAACCTGTTAATCAAACTGTAAAGTTACATAAGAGAGAGAGTAAAGAAATGTGGAAAAATGAACAAGACTGGTCACCATCTTTTAACACTTTCTTAGCAAGACAATGTTGGTATGCAAAAGCATGAATGTTTCTAATTGTTGGGTATGTAGTTTAATACCAAAAATAACAGGGTAATGCCTCTAATACCTATTCCACTAAATTCTCTTAGTAGTTGGAGAGTATTAATAAATGAAACAGGAGATCAAGTTATAAATGTACAATTACGTAAAGCAAGAGTACAGTTATCTGCTATAGTACAGGGGATCACATGTTTTCAACAAAATGGAACTGTTCCAGTGGGTAATAGCAATTGTATTCAAACAATTGAAATGATAAATTTTCACAACCACATACCAGTACGTGGAGTATTTTCACATGGTTTTCCTATTTTAATACCAATTAAGGGTCAGTTAATATTAAGTGACACAGCAGTATTTCACTTTTCACAAAATGACAAAAATGACTGTAAAACTAATATTACATGTTGGAGAAGTAAAACAGATAAAAACTTTACAGTTGTACATGATAAAACTCCTACTATGGGGCAAGTAAATGGCAGTCTGGTAAATAGCAGTGTTGCTTTATCAGATGGGTTATATTACATCTGTGGTAAATATGCTTATAAATGGTTACCAAAGGGATGGGATGGCACCTGTTATATAGGATTAGTGGTACCAGCAATGCATCATGTAAAAGAGTTACCAAAAGGAAACATTAGGAATACAAAAAAGAAAAGGGATATATTACCTGTAATTGAAAGTCCAGAAAATCCAGTAGACACCTTAGATACATCACGTATATATCATCAAAATCTTGATTATATTAAATTAAAAGATATGGATTTAGGAGATGATGTAATCTCTGGAGCAGGTATTTTCCCTTGGTATGGGGCTGCAAAGCCATCTGGGAACTGAGAAAACTATCTAAACTAGTTGAGGTATTGGCAAATGCCACTTTCAATGCAGTCCTTGACATTACTGTCGAAATGACAGCAATACGAACTATGGTTTTGCAAAATCGAATGGCATTAGATTACATATTAGCATCACAAGGGGTACATGTGCTTTAATAGGAGAACAGTGTTGTACATTTATTCCAGACAAAACAGAATCTGTAAAAGCACATTTAGAAGTGATTGCACAAGTGTCTCAACATACTAGAAAAACTGGAATGATGACTGGAGTGAATGGTTTAGTAATCTATTTACAGGATGGACAGGAAAAATCACTGTATTTTTAATTTCTTTTATTGTTATTGTAATGCTTGGTTGCATATTATTTACATGTATTAAAGTCTGCTTAGCAAAAGCTAGTCAAGTTACTGTTGTTAATTGTCATAATGAAAAAGTATTACCAAATAATGCTGAATTTATTTCTCTAGTTTAAAATAAAAAAGACGGAATTGTTAGAGTGTGCTCAACAATATACTAAGGTTGAAAGTAATTTTGCTGCAATTATGCAACATAAATAATGTATAAGATAAAGCTTGCTTAAATGTAGAAATAGAGTTTAGTAATATGTAATCAGCATCCATACTAAATTACCATGGCTTGGAAAAGGAATCTGCTGAATGGACATTTTCCCTTACAGACTCAAAGCAGGGTGTAAAAAATCTGCTTTTAAAGAATGGACATTTTTCCCTTACAGACTCGAGCAAGATGTATACAAGAACAAAAATGCAAACTCTGCTTTTAAAGAACAATGGCATGTTATTCTGCATGGAAAGACAGGATAACAGATGTTTTTATACAAAGATCCAAATAAAATACAGGATGTTCACACTGTCAGAAAAGCTGATCTCTGACAATGTGTTTTCTCAAAAATATGTTTTTCTTCATAAAACAGGATATGCTTATCAGCATTGACATAAGAACACATGTTTCTATACACAGATTCAAACAGAATACAGGACAATGTGTTTCCTCAAAAATATGTTTTTCTACATGGACATCAGGACACTGTTACAGGATATTCACACTGTCAGAAAAGCTGGTCTCTTACAAGACATTGTTAAACAAGGAAGTTTAGTATTGTTTCTACAGGATAAGCAATTCTCCAAAATATGTTTAAAAAGAGTATATAAAGAGCTGTATAAATCCAGTTGTTTAGGGATATGGTAGGAACACATTTGGTGTTCTGAGGTAAATGTTATATCTCTCACATCATCTGTACTATATGAGAAGTAAAGTTGGAACAGTACTTTTAAGCTGCAACGTGGTTTCGTTTGATTTATTATAAAAAGTTATTTGTTACTGCTCTTTAAAGTTGATGCTGCAAAGTATATTCTCTCATCAGTGTATATTCTGCAAGTTTCTGTATGCAACAGACTGTGAATGCAAATATAATCAGACTTTGAATTTTAGCAGAATCTAGCCAGCAAGACTGAGTGTCATAAGAGCATTGCAAATCCATCACACCAAGCAGTAAGCAGCTCCATGTAATTTTTTCAAGTCCTGGGAATTCAGAAATGTTGTGTCTATGTTCATGGCCAAGCAATCGTTGTTTACCAAGCCTGTGTGACAAGCCCAGATCCTCATTAATAATGTATGCAGCCAAGCAAGTGTGAGAGACTAGTATCTCCTCACTGGAGCCCCAGTAGGAGTCCATGGGAAGATAGTGTAGGACAAAGTGAAGTACATAAAGTTGCAGTAACTACTTTGTCAGAACTAGACTCAATTGTAGTTGAAGAAAAAACACAAGCACAGTTGGTAATGCTTGTGTGCTGATCTATTTTTGTAACCCAAGGATACATATATGCAGAGGAACATTCTTGTGGAAGGTAGTAACAGAAGTATGCCTAAGGTAGGAGAATACAGGCGGTAGTAGGGACACAGAAATAAGAATATAATGTTTACAATTGTGCAATTAGAGGTCATGACACAATCGAGGATGTATAAAAAGGGGATATGAAACATACACACACATATCAGTCTCAAGTAATTGAAATTAAAAAGGTTAAAAAGAAACTGAATGGATAGGTGGGGTACAGAAAAATAACAAGATTTATAGACCAAAACCATTTATGACATGAGCAGAGTTTGATCAGTGTACCTGTACTGTAATGTAAATATCAATAAAAAAAACACCAGTACAAACTTGAGAGGATTAAAACCCTTAACTCTTTTCACTGACACTATGTATTTATGTATGTATGTGTCTTTCGGCTTTTCCCGGTTAGGGGTCACCACAGCGAAACTCCAGTCCGCTAATGATTGGCAGTAGAGTTTTACGTGCTGGCTTGCCAGGCCTAACGCACAACCTTCAACGAAGGAACACCCATTCACGCATATCGCCACACAGAAGACGCTCTAACTGGGAATCGAAATTTGCCAGCTGAGCAATGAAAGCAGTTACACTAAAAGTGTCAGTCAAAAACATAGCAGGTGATTGTTACGCATTTGTAGAATAGACACATAAAAAGAAGATAACCCTGAGGGGATATGAACCCTTAAATCTTTTCACTGCCACTCTGCAAATCATTTAATTCACAAAGTGAGCCATGGAAGCAATCATACTAAAGGCTCAATCTTTACACGACATGCACACTGATGCTCAATGACTCTAAGCTCATTTATTTGACTGATGGTAGCCAAGACCAATATGAGTAGTAAATGAGCATGATTGGACTTAATGTTTGCTATACAATGAGAAGTGCCATTGCTCATTGGTTGTACACGGCACCAAGGGTGGTTATCACAACCCATTACACACAGTATGGTCACAAAATAAAAAGTGATTTAGAAGCACTATAGAGATATATAAAACGGATGAAAAGGGAAAGCAAGCAGATGGCAGAACAGAAGGTAAGCAGATGAACAAGTAGAATGGAGGTAGGGTAAGAGGGAAATACTTTTTCTTGTAGGACAGGTGCCTGTTTTGGGCATGGACACAAAAAGGAGGGTGTTTACAGCTGCAGTCTCTGCCAGCTGAGACACAGTGGGAGATTTCTGACCACCCTGGATACCATTACCACTGTGCCCTGGCTATGATGGTGGAGTCAGTGTTGGACAGGGATGTGACTCAATGAGTCAGTGGAGATGGTTCTCCATTTGGCCAATTCAGGCATCCAACCTCCTGTCTATAATATCTCTCAGTCTTTGCCAGCTACTGACTGGTAACAAACCATCACCTCCATTTGCACTACTGCTGGTGGGTACAAATGTACATTTGGTGCAGGGCTACTTGAGGCAGGTGTTGCAGGTCGGGCAGGAGGTGTACAGGCAAATATGGCAGGCTGTGATCCAGATATTCTGGGTGCTTCTGGTGGTGATGGAGCTTCTGCTGCAGCCTGTGGGGGTCTGACAGGATTTACCAGTGCAGTGGGTGTAGGTCATTGTGCTGCCACATAAAAATAGTAAAAGAAATAGAGAAAAACAAAATAATAAACAAAATAAATGTTTGTAAAAGTAAAGCTAATGGCAAGGGGGGAGAAGTAAAAATAAGAAGAAAAACTGAAGATTGTAATATGCTGTGACTGATACAGTTAAAGAGAATATACTTGTGGGAAACAAATAAAAATTTAACAAGTCTGTTATTATATATATTAACAGTGTTGGGGGGGGCTAAACTATCAGCCATCATCATGCCCAGTCTGATGGAGGATTAATATGATGCACTGTTTAGAAGCAAACCAACAGGTGCCTGTAGTCAGACATGCACTTCAGTTGTTTCAAACTACCATATCTTTCTATCTATCTATGCACACACACAAAGAATACATGCAGCTCATACTTACATATTTCACTCACAGGAGACAGGCAAAGGAAACAACTTCTCCTTTATATTGAAACACATCCACTCAGCTAATAATAATGGTTTTACTTATTCACCCCATGTAATTACATGAATTAGACAGAAAAATAAACCTTAAATATTTTTCATAATAGCACAACTGTTTGAGGGAGAGGGGGTGGTGAACCTAAAGGCATCATTACAATGTGACACTATCCTGACCCACTTGCCCACCTATACAAGAGGGTGTCTGTACAAACACACTAACAACACTGAGCAGGTATACTTCTACCTTTGAGCTATGGCAGTAATGACTCAAGTGATACTGCAGTATGAAACGTATACATTTTTTGAATTAATATCTATCGCTGTTAATATTAAAGCAAGACATTATGAAGCAGGTATACTCACCTTGGAGCTCTCTTAGTGGCTTCAGTCTTTTCCTGTGCAGCAGCTGCCTCTCTCATTTGATATCTTCAGGCTTCAGGGGTTATGCACGTAAAAGAGCAGTATGTATATATATATATATATATATATATATATATATATATATATATATATATATATATATATACATGTCATGCAGTGCCAGTTTACACATGCAGCTAACATAAAATATCTACTTCCAGTACGTAGGTGGTACCTGCTCTTTAATTTTAGCCTTCCATTGGTGTAGGAGATCAAGACTGAGGCACCTCATGTCACTATAATAGTGATGGCACTCTTTCCACATATGTGTGGAATTCCAGTTTCACGGGGCACAGACTAACCCAAACTATTCCAGGCTTCAACATTATACTGAGGCCCTTCATAGCACTCCTGCAGGAGCCTGTCACTGTATTTTGTCTCCCATAGCACAAACCATGTGTCCTTTAAAAGGAGAACTACCCTCTTCTCTAACCATGATGTCTTACCTTGAAGTATCCTTGGGAAAAATGGCAGAAAACTGGCTGACAAATCAGGTTTCTCATGTCCTAGCTGCAAAATAATGACATCTCATTCGCATGATGCATGGCAATTTCAGAAAATCTAGATACTCTATTATTATGGTTTACAATGCCAGGTTAAGGTGCGAAACATGGCAGTCCTCAGTGCCAGTGTATGTTATTATGAAAACATGCTCTACAGTGACTTCATGTCCAGATGTTAAATATGAAATGGCATTTCACCCCCCCCCCCCCAACAGAAGGATAAGCTAAGCGCATGTGAGGAGTGCAGCCTGCAGGGACTCTGGTGTGTGCACAGCATCAGGTACACCTCTGCATGATGTTTAAAAGGTGTCCTCATCATGCAAATTTAGAAATTCAGAAACAATAACTGATACCTAATTAGCATAATCAATGCACCCAGCAGGTTATTCTGCAAGAAATAAGCATGACAAGAAGTACAGAGTATCATTGTAGTACAGAGTATCACTGGAGTACAGAGTATCATTGTAGTATAGAGTATCACTGGAGTACAGAGTATCATTGTAGTACAGAGTATCACTGGAGTACAGAGTATCATTGTGCTGCTGAAGAAACAACTGAGAAAAGAATTTGACTCCTGCCAAAGGTGACTTTGGAAAAAGTTTTTCTTCAGTCAAATACTTTTGCTTTTATATGTAAGTACTACTACTTACAAATTCATTAATTTGTTTTTTGTTTTGCTTTTAACTGCCATTAAACCTGTTTATTATCAAGGATGTAATCATGTAAGTTTGTTGGTAATTTTAAATGTGTTTGCTAATGTGTACTGAGGTACAGATTGCAAGTGTATATATACCAGTTATTGGCCTGCAGGATTATTAATCTAGATGGGAGACATACCCGCTGTGCTCACAGACAAAGTACTGCTCAGTACAATTTTACTGTTGTATGCATTGCACTTATGTCACTTACCAAAATATTTGTAACAGCTATAGTAACAGTGACATCTTAATACCATGTTCAGTCTCAGCTTCTCCACAGGATATGTGCCCATAGAATGGAGCACGGCAACGGTGGTCCCGCTACACAAGGTTGGGGCCACAACTGACCCTGGGAACTACCGACCAATAAGCCTGACCAGTCTGATCTGTAAGGCTATGGAGTGAATCATTATGGAACTCATAAATGGAGAGATTGGGAACCTTCAGTCGCTGGACCCCACACAGTTCGGCTTCGTCAAGGACAGATCATGCCTCCTGAACCTGGTGGATTTCTTTGAGACAGTTACTCAGGCTACAGATAAGGGAAAGGAGGTACACACGGCTTACCTTGACCTTGCTAAAACATTTTACACCATTCCCCATTCAGGCATTATTGATAAGCTCACCAGCCTGGGCATAAACCCTTACGTCACAAGATGGATTGCAAACTGGCTCTCAGACAGATCCCATAAAGTAAGAGTAGCGGGATCTACGTCCGAATCCAGACCAGTAACTAGTGGTGTGCCTAAGGGCTCTGTCCTGGGGCCCCTCCTGTTTGGCATATACTTCTCAGAAGTACAGGCAAGCACGGAAGGGCTGTGGCTGACTAAGTTTGCAGACGACTGCAAACTGGGTGCTATAACAGAGTCTCCGGCTGACATGGAGATCCTCCAGAAGGGCCTAAATGAGACTGATGCATGGTGTCAAAGCCATGGTCTCAAGCTAAATGCATAAAAATGTGTAGTAATCCCCTTTGGAAAAAACAGAGTACCCGCAAACTACAACATAGGAGGTAATCCCCTGAAATCTGAAGAAGAAATAAGGGATCAAGTAGATAGTCAGCTTTCCTTTGATAACCATGTTGCCAAAGTGGTTAGAAAATCCTTCTATGTGACCCATCTGATCACAAATGGGTTTGCATCAAGATCTAAGGATGTAATGGTGCCCCTGTACTCTTCTCTCATCAGACCCATTATTGAGTACAATGCACCAATTGGAATGTACCTGGCTAGACATCTCCAGCAGCTGGAGAGACCACAGAGGTACCTAATCAAGAGGATTACTGGTCTCAAGCAGTTGCCCTATGCAGAATGATTGAAAAAGCTAAGACTGTTCTCTGTTGCATACCGCTTTCTCAGAGGCGATCTCTGTCTAACATACAGAGCCATGCCCAACCCAGAATTGTTGAACATGCTCCATCTTAGCAAAACCAAATCTACTCGAGCTACATGCTCTAGGGATATAAACCTCAACACAACAATGAATAGAACATGCTGGAGGGATAGATTCCCTTCACAGAGACTTCTCTTACTATGGAACAGGGTCCTGATCTACATAAGACAGAGCCCCTCACTATTCCTCTTCAAGAGGAACCTTGATGAGTGGATGGGTAACAGAAAGTTCACACCGGGGATCACACCAACAACACTACTAGATAGGGGCCAAGGGTACTAGCTGCTAGTACAAGGGTCTAGGGAACTACTAAAGGGGCGGTGAATACCGCACAACGTGGCTGGGCTAATATATGCCTTTGGGCAGATAGCCCAGTATCAACCTATGAACCTATGATGTGTTCTTAGTCAGTTGAAATTTTGTGATTGTTTTGTGTAGGATATGTGCTCAGTAAACCTACATGTCTGAAATTTACTTGGAAACTAATGTAACTGTCAGGTATAAAAACATTATAATATATGGCCTAGGAGGATACTAGTGGTGGTCATATTTTTATAGCCCATGCAGGAGCAAGGTTCATAGGTTGATACTAGACTATTGGCTCTAGGGCCTATACAAGCCTAGCCATAACAATTCCCTGGATATTTCTTCCCACAATATTTAATCCCTATACCCCTGTCTAGCTGACAGCTGACTGACATGATCCTGGGGTGAATTTCTTATCTCCCATCCAATCATCAAGGTTCCTTTTGAAGAGGGCCAAGGAGGCACTCTGCTTGACATGTATGGGCAGTCTATTCCAGAGTATGGGGAGTCTCTGGGTCAGGAACATATCCCTCCAGCATGTTTTGTTCATTGTGATGACAAGGTTTAAATCCCTGGAGCATGTGGCTCTGAGGGATTGGGATTTCTTTAAGTGGAGCATGTCCAACAGCTCAGGGTTTGACATGGCCTTGTATGTTAAGCAGAGATCACCTCTGAGTAGACGATATGCCACAGAGTATAGCTGGAGTTTTTTTAGATGGTCAGCATATGGCATCTGCTTTAGGCTTGTGATTCTTTTAGTGAGGTATTTCTGCAGCCTTTCCAGCTGTTGCAGATGTCTTGTGAGGTACATACCAAATGGGGCATTATACTCTATAATGGGTCTAATGAGGGATGAGTACAGGGGGACAATGACCTCCTTTTTCTTTGATGAAAAGCCCTTAGTGATGAGGTGTGCCACATAGAAGGATTTCCTGACTGTTGTGGCAATGTGGTTATCGAAGATGAGACCACTGTCCACCTGTGTCCCTAAGTCTCTCATCACACTTTCGGTGTTTAGTGTACTGCCACCTATGTGGTAATTCATGGGTACACGTTTTTTCCCAAAGGGGATAACCATACATTTCTTGGCATTAAGCTTGAGCCCATGGCTCTGGCACCAAGCATCTGTTTCTGTAAGGCCCTTTTGTAGAATATCCACATCATTTGAGGATTCAGTAATGGCACCCAGTTTGCAGTCATCTGCAAACTTTGTTAGCCAGAGTCCCTTAGTGCTGGTCTGTACTTTAGAGAAGTAGATGCCAAACAAGAGTGGTCCCAGGACTGAACCCTGAAGTACTCCACTTGTCACTTGTCTGGAGCTTGATTTGGAGTCGGCTACTTTTACAGTCTAGGTTTTGTTAGTAAGCCAGTTGGCAACCCATCAAGTGATGTAGGAATTTATGCCCAGCTTAGTAAGTTTATCTATGATTCCAGAGTGGGGGATGATGTTGAAGGCCTTGGTGAGGTCCAGATAGGCTGTGTGGACCACCTTACTCTCGTCCACAGCTCTGAAGACTGATTCAAAGAAGTCAATCAGGTTCAGGAGACAAGATCGGCCCTTCATGAACCCAAACTGGGTGGGGTCCAGTGTTTGAAGGTTGCCAATGTCTTTGTTTATAAGTTCCATGATAATGTGTTCCATTCCCTTGCAGATCAGGCTCATCAGACTGATGGGATGGTAGTTCCTGGGATCCAAGGTGGATCCCCCTTTGTGGAGTGGGATAGTTGTGCGCCACTCAGTGGGCACGAAGCCTGAGGTGAGGCTATGATTAAACATGACACTTAGGTATGGTGCCAGTTCATTTTGTAGTTCATGTATTACACAGCCCGGGATGTCATCTGGTCCCATGGATGCTGTATTCTTAGCTTTGGAGAGTGCAGTTTCTACCTGTGTGGCCATGATTACCAGAATTTGGCAATCTTTTGGTATTGAGATGGGCCCTTCAGGGGGTGAGAGGGGGATGAAGTTGGCACTAAATCGATCTTTTATTTTCAGAACTAGTTTTGAGGATTTTATGAGGGATCTCAATTTGGGATGGCACGTCATGCCACAGTGTGGATGTCATATATAGTGCTTAGTTTAGGATTTAGCAGTCAAAATCACTCTTTGAGTAGTATATGAAGAGTTGCTTTGGAGTTTTTTTTACGAGGGTTTCCTACTGGTGGGGTGGGGTTGAATGTGGATGTCATCAGACCTGACCAATGAGGGGGTGACCACTGGTGTGGAGCATCTATCTCCCATGTTGGTAATGACCAGGTCTAGGATATTGTAGCCCGTGGTGGGACAATGGATTAGTTGATCCAGGGGGTTGGAATTTATGAATTCCAAGAACTGTTGGGAAAAGGTGTCGGGACTTGAGTAGTTTTCCCAGTTAATGGCAGGGTAGTTGAAATCACCCAGTATTAGAGTGTTGGGTTGTATCTTAATATTTTCCAGTATGTTTAGAATGGTGTAGTGAGAATCTTGGGGCATGGTGGGGGATCTGTAGCAAGCTACAATTTGGATTGCAGTCTTACCTAGTGTAAGTTGCACCTGGAGAATTTCAGCTGCATTGTGCTGGGCAACTAGCCTGGACATGTGAATATCCTTGGTGAATATGGACACTCCTCCACCTTTAGTGTTTCGATCTTGGTTTGGTGGCTGAAAAGTGTGGTAAGAGTTGTAGCTTGGTATTGCAGGGGGTGCTCTCTGGAGCCTTGAACCAGGTCTCAGTTACTGCACAGATTTCGATGTTCTCCATTTTTAGGAACGCCTCGACAGAGTGCATTTTGAGGTTTAGACTTCTAGCATTGAGTAGCATTACCTTCAGATTTTGCATGCTTGTATCTGTTACGGTGGTGGTTTTGTCCTTTGAACCTTGCCTAAAAAAGGCACTATAGGGGTGGCAACAGCTTTAGCCAGTAATCTGAATCCCCGGGGGTGACAAGTGCAGACCATCTCTGGCAAAGCATCGTGGTTTGTCGATCATGTCTTCCCAGACAGACAGATACTGGATCCCCTTTGAATGACACTAGAAGCTTAGCCAATTGTTGAAGTCAATCATTTTATTTTTATTTTTTTATTTTACATTTGTTGACTGGGCTAGTCCAGCTGAATGTATGTCCATTTTCAGTGGAGGCCCGGGGAGAAAGGCTCCACAAGTTTCACAAAAAAATACATAAAGACAATGAGATTTACAAAGACATTGGAACTATTAATTAGAAAGTCACACAAAAAATGTCAAAAAATGAAATATAGTGAATATTCATTAGAAGCAGTACATGAACACATGAGGTCCAAAGAGTAGACTGGTTATAGTTGATAAAGACAAACAATATACACATAGGCGCATGCCCTAAATAAAATAATGCGATAAGAAGCACGGTATTATGGGAAGGCAGGATGCTACTCAGGGCTAGGGTCATACCTGCCTGGGCTTTTAATTCCAATGTTTTTTTATACCAACAAAGCAATGCCTACATGACAGGGCAAAAAGAAAAAAACTAATGTGTCTGCTGGGACATTGGCATCTGCACATAAGCCTAAATTCTCTGATGTGGAGAATGAAATTGTATTCCAAGCCCTCAGGCTCCATGGTTAATGTTTATTTGATGTGCATGAAGCCAAACAGTCCTACTGTGTCAGTGCCTAGGCTGACACTGTCACTATTGTGAATGGGATTACTAAATGGTGCATTGCTAGCCCACCGATAAGATCTATGGTGCCACCCTCAGAGCAGAAGCCATGGCACTGGATTCTAAGGCAGCAGGTAGGGGCTGTGAAGTGTACCACTATTCATGGAAATGGAGGAGTTCTGGGCCTCTCTCAGAGTGAGTATTGCTTCCGCAGAGATTACCACACTGTGGTGCTGGATGTTGGGGCATAGCCGGACAGGCACCAGAGAGTTTCCACTGTACTTATTCCAGGTATTTAGCCCTATTTCAGTGTATCACTAGCTGCAAGTCTTCTGTATCCCTTAGTCATATAGATTTTATGCCTGTGGATACCCTGACTACCAAGACATCAGACAGAGGACTGGGTGATGGGGACACTATTAATCAGGTAAGTGGGCTGGTCCCCAGTATTAAGATATTTGTATCTGCCCCTAGTGCACATGGGCAAGAAGATCCACATGGGGGGGGGGGGGTAATGGTGATCAATGGAGATATGGTTACCACTCTTCAACTGAGGTTGATGTTTCAGTGGCCACAGCCCAATATATGTGTGAAAGGCCATTGTGGAGGCACAGGCAAGTTCCACTAAAGCCATGGTGGAGATAGTGAGGGTGATCCATGATGTGCATTATGACCAGTGTATGTCCCATATATGTAATTCCTGGAATAGACTGATCACACACTAGAACATGCAATGTCATCTGTGGCTCACCTGCTAGGGGTGAAGGACCATCCACAGGGCTGGTCACTAGTTACAGTGAGATCCTGCTCCCATAGGCCTAGCACTTCCACAGTAACGTCTCCATGGTCATGGCTGCCATCATACTGACACATCTTGTAGCAGACATCTCTCATGGTTAGACAGCACATCACCATCTAGACAGGGTTATGCTTCATCCAGTGCAACTCCTGGTAGAGCCAGCTCTCATGGGTGGGAGCATGCATGGGATGTGGTACTCCTGCCATGCATGTCTTGGGTCTGTCTGGTAGACCAAGCCACAATGCTGTAACTTCTGCTGAGTCTGTTTCCCTGAACAACTACCACCACCACAGCCTGCAACACATCATACATCTCCACTGACCCTGGCCTTTCTCAGCATTAGCTCCCTCTCTTACCGGTACATTTCATACAAAAGCACTTTTCACATTCATACTCCTCAGCACTCACACTCATACACTTCCCTGTGAAGGGCATGCACTTCTGTACTTCCTTCTCCACCTAAGCAAAATGAAAATAACTATGCCAAGCCCTTTGTAACTTTTTACCTGGGTTTACTATGTATGATGCACCACATGGCCATTCTATGCATGGGTAGGCTCAGCCTGGTGTTGGTTTGGCATGTATCATTTTTACTGTAGTAATCTGTTTAACTCTTGTATGTTATGTTGTAAATCTATGTGCAGCCCACTGCTGTTTGCTAGTGTAACAGCATACTATGCCTGCCTCTGCATGGCAAGATTATCCCATGTTGCTTGCTCCTTCTCCTGTGACTCACCCACCTCTGCCTGTTGTACTGGGAACTTTTAACCCTGCAAGTGTCCACCCTACTACAACTGCTTCCACTGCATTCTATTTATAAACTTGAGTAACACTACACATATGCATCTTTGAATAATGGCAGTGGAAATGTACCTTCAGAAGCCCAAACACTCTGTCAGTAAAGTTTCTGGTTTGTGATTGTGCACAGTTGTACCCATGATCTGTTTAATTTTGTGAATTTTTTGTGGGTGTTTTGAGCCAAGTTTCCAGTACATATCAATCACTAACAAGAAACCCCCGTGAGAAGTCACCCCTCACAAGCTATTGGCCTATATCATAGGTCTGCCACATGTGGGAGCCATGATAACTGCAGGGTAGCCTGCAGACACACTGTAGATGACACCCTGTGCATTACAAACCACCTGGCAGTTGGCGTGATACCCTTTCCAATTCACATACCTCCTTCCCAAGTCACCATGTGGGAAACCTTTATTTCAAAGTGTGTCACAGGAATCCCACATGTTGTTGGCTGTCTCCTGTGGGATAGGAGTAAACTACATATGCTTCCCCACATGGCATCAAGAAACTGATGGAGTATTCTAAAGGCACGTGCCTGATATACACCCAATATGTCTCCAGAAGATTGCTGAAAGGTCTGTGTAGTTAATGTACATAAAACCATACATATCTTATGAAGTATGCACTGGGGTACACATGACTTGTACAGGGCTGCATACAAGGAAGACACATTTCCAGAGTTTCTTGGATGTTGTCCCTATCAACACAGTACAAGTCCACAATGTCTGTGTTGAGGAGGCCATAAAATGTAAAGTGTGACTGGATGCTTTCACACACTCCAAAGAGGTGGATGGATTGTGTGAAAGATCATCTGCGACAGTCAGGCATGAGTGTTGAAGAAGGCAGGAGTGTGGCACTGAATCGAGAGAGTTGGCGACAGTTAACACGATACTCCGACCCCATGTAGAAAAAAATGGGAAAAGGGGGGCTGATGATGATGATGACTGGATGATCCTGTGTCTCCAGGACAACTTCAAACCCCATCATGTATGGCAGCTGTAATAACACCATCTTGCCTATAAACATTTACAATACCTGGCTGTGGCAATGCCTAATATTACTTATGAATCCGTCCAAGTATCCTATTTGACAAACCTGCCATACTATCAGCATTTACTGTTATACATTTAGACTGCACTGTCTGAATCTCAAATGAACTTGCTCTCTGATTAAGTTACCTTATACAGTTAATTCATTTTGTTGACTTTATTAGTTCATTTGTGGTCTGTGGCCTGTTTTCAGAATGCACCAAGGCTGATATTTATAAAGCTGGGGGAAGTTTGGCCAGATCACTGGGTAAATGCCTGTACCTTTTGGAAGGGGTTCATTTCTTTCCTTTCTTGAATGGGAATGGTGAGTGCTGAAGTCACCATAAACACTTTACCTGACTATACAGCACTGAGTAAGTGTGACAATAACTTCAAAGAAAGCACAGTAAGCAACACCAGACTAAACTCCAACATTTTCATTTAACAAAAGTTCCAAATATTTCTGCAAATTAGCTATTTCAAGGAAATAGATTATTTTCCTTTTATATTAATACATCATGACATCATTATTAATAAGTGTGCACTACTGGTTCTTTCCAAACACTACAAATTAATTTTTTTATTTTAGGAAATATGGCTGCACAGTTTCTAAGTCTTTGTACACAAATGGTGCAGTGCAGTTAACACTTTATAAGCATACATATTTTTCTCTTTTACAGTAATGTTAAATATCATATTACTTTCTTCTATATGGAGTTTGGGATAGTCCCCCCCCCCCCCCACCAAGTCTGCAACAAATGTAGAAAATACCTTTCACCAGCAGATGGCAACAGAGCAATACAAAAAGGTTACAGAAAAAACTACTACCTTTTATATTTTAGATGTGCTTTTAAATCAAATGCATCCATAGCTCTCAACTTTCCATCTCCATAATGAGCAGTACTACCTCTTACAATGTGAAACAAATGGGTAAAGTGTGTGTCGCTCTTCTGGTCAGGTTAAAACAGACAAACATTCACGGGATCTGTTCAAGCAGCTTTATTACATACAAGCCCATTAGAAATGAGGCTTTGTAACTTAAACTTAAATAAACATATAAACAGTCTGGCTGATCTTTCAAAACAGCACTGCTACTTTCATGTGCTCAGTATTTATATGCACGTGCTACAGCTGGAAATACTTCTTAAAGGTACATACACATGGTCTGAGCTACATCCTCCATCTTTGAGAAATCATCCTTATATGAAATGAAATGCAATTTACAGAAATGATCTTTTGACATGCAGTTTTACAGAACTAATTATATGACATGCAATCATACAAAATTAAACACATATAAAACAATTATGTCCAGCTTGCTGTGTATTTTACACTAGGTCTAGAAATACAGCCTGACTGTGTAACATAAAAGTCAGAATTGGATCTAGCAACAGGGACTGTCTTCAAGGAATGTGCCTAAGCAGCAGAGACCTCCAAAGCAGACACCCAAGCAACCGCTAACCCAAAACAAAACAAGTGCAACACATAGCTCACAAAGCCAGTGTGCCAAACAGTCACAGCCCTTAAGGCTAAACAACACACCTCATACACTTGTAATAGGTGACTCTATCGTCAGGCACACTGATACACTCACCAGGCTGAACAAGGAGAAGGTCACGGTGAGCTGCCTGTCGGGCGCTAGGATCCGCCACATAACACAAGCACTCAGGTCATTCCAAGGCAAGTACAAATATGACTCAGTCATTGTCCATGCTGGTGTGAATGACCTGAGACGTACCTCCCTGGACTACATGAAAAGAGACATAGAGGAGCTCTCTGAGCATGTAGCCCAGGCCGGTATGACCCTGACCTTGAGTAGCATCTTACCCTCACCAAGAATGATGCCACAATATGAAGACAAGATGATCAATTTCAACAATTGGCTTAAGTATTGGTGTCATTCAAAGGGGATCCAATGCCTGTCAGCCTGGAATGACATGCTCGACAAGTCACGATGCTTTGCTAGGGACGGCTTGCACCTGTCACCCCTGGGCTTTCGGATGTTGGCAAAGGCTCTTGCTACCCCTATAGTGCCTTTTTTAGGCAAGGCTCAAAAGACAAACCCACCTCCATAGGTATCACAAGGGATAAGAAACTAAGAGTAATGCTACTCAATGCCAGAAGTCTAAACCTCAAGATGCACGCACTCGAAACTCTCCTTAGCATGGAGAACATCTATATCTGTGCAGTAACAGAAACCTGGTTCAAGGCTCCCAAGAGCACCCCAGCACTACCAGGTTATACCTCATACCATGCTTTTCGGCCCCAAAACTTGGACCAAACCACAAAAGGAGGGGGAGTATCAATATTCGTCAAAGATACCCACACCTCCAGGTTGGTGGCACAGCACGAAGCATCAGAGACTATCCATGTGCAACTAACAGTGGGTAAAACTGCCTTCCAGTTTATAGCCTGCTACAGACCACCCTCCCAAACCCAGGAACCCCACTCGGCCTTCCTGAGAACACTGGAAAATATGAAGGTCTCTCCAAACACCATTATATTGGGTGACTTCAACTACCCAAACATAGACTGGTAGCATTACTCTAGCTCCAACACCCTAGCCCAAAGGTTCCTAGAATTTATAAACTCAAATGCTATGGAACAACTTGTTACCACTCCCACAAGAGGGGAAAACATACTGGACCTGATCATCACCAACATGGGGACTCTATGCTCCAGACCAGAAGTGTATCCCTCACTGGTAAGATCAGACCATAAACTAATCTCACTGGATATTCACATCCCGACCCCACCCCTGCCCAGAAAACCACAGTGAAAAATTTCTCTAAAGCAAATTTCACACTCCTCAAAACCGAGGTGGAATCCTTCAAAGTCCCGGGCCTGTGGAAAATACAGCTGAGACCGCAGAATCCTTTATAAACGCATTCTATGAACACCTTCAGGAATGCATGGATCATGCAATCCCAAATAAAACCAAGACCCAATCCTCCAAAGGCAGACGTCCTGTCTGGTGGACCCCAGCCATAAACAAACTATACAATAGAAGGAGGAAGCTACTACATGATAGAGCAAAATCCCAAAAGGGAAGGCATCTCTGATCAGTATTAGCAAAAAACTATGGGCACTCATAAAATCGTCTAAGGCCAGCTTCAAGAGAAAAATTGCACAGGGCACTAAGGATAATCACAAGGCTTTCTTTAGTTATGTTAGGAACCTGGGTGGGAATTCCCAGATATGCTCAGAATTAGTCCAAAATGACAAAAAATACATCAAACCCACAGACATTGCCAACATCCTAGCTGACAGGTTCAGCGCAAACTCCCTCCCCACCAAAGGGCAAATATCTATCCCAGCAGAGTGCTGCGCCCTGACATGTCAGGTGTTCAGGTAAGAGCCGCCTCTCCAAAGCAAAAAACACAGCATCAATGGGACCAGATGGTGTCCTGGGCTGCATCCTACATGAACTCCAGGAAGAGCTAAACCCAAACATAAAACTACTGTTCAATCTCAGCCTTACTACAGGATATGTACCCAAAGAGTGGTGTACAGCAACAGTGGTCCCTCTCCACAAAGGTGGTGCCTCAACGGATCCTGGAAACTATCGCCCCATAAGCCTGACTAGCTTGGTCTGCAAAGCTATGGAAAGGATCATCATGGACCTCATAAATAAAGATATTGGGGACCTACAGACACTGGATCCTACCCAGTTCGGCTTTGTTAAGGGCAGATCCTGCCTCTTAAACCTGGTTGATTTCTTTGAAACAGTCACCAAGGCCATTGACGAGGGGAAGGTGGTCCACACAGCCTACCTGGACCTCGCAAAAGCCTTCGATACAGTACCCCACTTGGTCATTATAGATAAGCTCACCAGCTTAAATATAAACCCCTATGTCACTAGATGGGTTGCAAACTGGCTCAAGGACAGAACCCACATGGTTAGAATTGCTGGAGCCATGTCAGACTCCAAACCAGTTACAAGTGGCGTCCCACAAGGCTCAGTCATGGGACCTCTCTTATTCGGTATATATTTCTCAGAGGTACAGGCCAACACTGAAGGACTGTGGCTGACCAAGTTCACAGATGACTGCAAACTGGGCACCATAATTGACTCTCCAGCCGACACAAGCATCCTCCAAAAGGGCCTCATAGAAACAGACAACTGGTGCCAGAGCCATGGCCTCAAGCTAAACGCCAAAAAGTGTATAGTCATCCGCTTTGGCAAAAACAAAGTGCCCACAAATTACCACATAGGTGGTAATCCATTAAGTACAGAAGAAGTAATTAGGGACCTGGGGACCCAAGTTGATAGCAATCTCTCATTTGACAACCACGTGGCCAAAGTGGTTAGAAAACATTTTATATAGCCCACCTAATCATGAAGGGATTCACATCTAGATCAGGGGAGGTCATTGTGCCTCTTTACTCATCCCTCATCTGGCCCATAATTGAGTACAATGCCCCTTTTGGGATGTACCTTACCAGACACCTGCAGCAACTGGAAAGACCCCAAAAGTACCTCACCAAGAGGATCAAAGGGCTCAAACAGATGCCATATGCTGCCCGGTTAAAGAAACTCCATCTCTACTCAGTGGCATACCGCCTGCTCAGAGGCGATCTGTGCCTGATGTATAAAGCAATGTCCAACCCGGAATTAATGGACATGCTGCACCTCAGAAAATCCAAATCCCATCGAGCCACGTGCTCGAGAGACTTGAACCTCAGCACTGAAATAAATAGGACATGCTGGAGGGGCAGATTCATAACCCAGAGGCTCCCTTCACTCTGAAATAAAATCCCAGTCCAGGTTAGGCAGAGTCCCTCATTGACTCTCTTCAAGAAGAATCTTGATGAGTGGATTGGAGATCATAGGTTTACCCCAGGTATCACTTCTGTGTCACTGTTAGACAGAGGCACAGTATACTAACCTCGAAAAAGGTCATAGCAAAATTAATTTAAAATGGGTGGCGAAAGCCAAACACACTCTGGCTAGGCTTATAAATGCCCTAGGGCAGATAGCCTAGTATGAACCTATGAACCTATGAACTTTGGGGACATCTGGGGAATCATCAGGAACAGGAATGTATACTGCGACGTTCTTCAGTATGAACATTGTCTGGGTTGCTCTGAGATCTAGAGTCTGTATCACAGGTACGATGTTGCGATATCGTTTCTGATGCAGTAAGAAGATGTCTATGGTTTCTTCTGTACCCTCAGATTCCACTAAGTAGGATCTCAGCTAGGTACATATACCTCTCACTTGACCAATTCGGTCAAAGCCTTTTGCCGTTTGCATCCTCACTGTTTCTCCTTCTTTTAACGGACAAAGAAATTTGATTGTTTTATCATAGCTGGACCTCCTTCTTAAAAAGTTGGGCTTTGATTGCTCTTGTTTTCAGCATTAAGCACCAACAAACTAGAACTGATAGGCAAAGTTGTTCTAGTTTGCCTAGAGAGAAGTCTCTGAGCAGGTGAGCATAGTAGGTTGTCATGGGGTATATTTATGAGACTGAGTAAATTCAAGAAGATATCGGTATTGTCACACTTTGACCTTTCGAGTAATTGCTTTGCACTCTGTACTGCTTTTTCAGCAAGGCCGTTTGAACTGAGGATATTCAGGGCTCCTAGTAACATGGATAAAGCCCCACTCTTTAGCAACTCTCTGAAACAATTGACTGGTAAATTGAGAATCGCTGTCAGAAATAACGTTGTGTGGGCTACCATGGACTGAGAAATGATGTTTCATCTTAGTCATAACAGCACTGGACATTAGGTTAGGTAGCAAATCGATCTCAAACCAGTTTGAATAAGAGTCTACCAACACTAAGTAATGCTAACTGTTCCACTCAAATATGTCAGTTGCTACTGGTGACCAAGGTAGTTCAGGAATTCGGCTTAGCTGAAGTGGCTCTTTTTGCAAATACGGCTTAGTACTATTGCACAGTAAAGAAGAAGAAAGCACCTTATCAATATCTTTTGCTACAGAAGGCCGGAATACTAGTCCTCTCTCCCTTCTTTTGGTAGAATCGGAACCTGGGTGACCACGATGCAAAATCTGAATGTATTCTCGCTGTAAGGAAGTAGGAACAACGACTTTTGGACCTTTGAAAATGATACCATCTTCCATCAGCATCTCATCTCTGTATGGAAAGTAAGGTTGTACACAAAATTGTTTTGATGGCCATCCTACATTGATGAAGTGGTTGAGCTTTTGAAAAATTGGATCAGTCTTTGTATGATCTGTTAGTTTATCAAGTCTCGTGGTAGAAAAATTATGCACTTCCATGACATCAAAGTAAAAATTCTCTGCATTAAGCTGTTCTGTGGTATTTTTGGGCAATCTGGATAAGGTATCGGCCAGATAAAGTAGTTTACCCTTTGTACAGACCATTTTGAAATTATACTTTTGCAATTTGATCATCATTCTTTGTAGTCTTGTTGGAGCGGAATGCATAGGCTTCTTTAAAATAGTGACTAGAGTTGATGGTCAGTTTCTATCTGGATAGCTCAACCATAAATATAATCATGGAACGTTGAACATGCAAACATATTTTCCAAATGTTTCTTCTCAATTTGAGCATACTGCATCTCAGTTTGGGTAAGAGTTCTAGATACATATGCAAAAGGTCTGCCCTCTTGAAGAATAACTGCACCAAGACTGAACTTTGAAGCATCACAGGAAAGAACTTCTGGTTTGTGAACATCATAGTATCTTAATGTATGTGGGTTAGCAATTTGCTGTTTGAGGTTATCAAATGCTGTCTGGTGTTGTTCTAACCATGACCATGCAACATTTTTGTGTGACAGCTCTCTTGAAGGTGCTGATAACTCACTAAAGTGAGGGATAATGTTGCCCAAATAATTAACCATACTAAGAAAATGCTGTAAGGCTTGGACATTGTCTGGAGCTGGCATCTCAAGAATGGCTGCTTGCTTAGAAGGATCTGGTCGTAAGCCTGTACTAGTAAATAAATGACCTACATAAGTAACTTCTGGTAGTCTGAATTTGCACTTCAGAAGACTGAGCTTCAAGTTCACTTCACGTGCTCTGTCCAGAAATTTCCTGAGGTTTCTGTCATGCTGTGCTTCACCATTACCTCCAACCAGTAAATCATCAACTATTTGTAGCACACAGATAGCCTGAAAAAATTTGCTCCATTGAATGCTGAAAGACTTCACTGGCAGAATTTATTCCAAAAAGCATCCTAAGGAATGTGTATCTACCAAATTGGTACTGAATGTAGTCAGCAGTGAAGATTTGTGATCAAGCATTACTTGCCAAATTTAACTCTTTGCATCTAAGACAGAAAAAACAGTGGCATTTGGCATGAGGGTTGCAATCTCTTTGTACGGAAGGATGATGACATCTCTTTAATGCCTTGTTTAAGTCTCTTGGGTCAATGCAAATTCTGATTTCATCTGACGTTTTCTTATGAGCAGCTAGCATGGAAGATCCCCACTCAGTTGGTTCTGTGAATGGACAAATCATACCTTGCTGCACCATTTTGTCTAACTGGACCTTGACTTTGTCCTGCATATCTATTGGAACTCTTCTTGCTGGTCTGACCACTGGACTGACCTCTGGGTTAACCTCATGGAGTACACATCTGGAGGTTTGCCTACCTTGTTGTCAAAAACATCAGCATACTCTGAGAAAATGTATTTATTTATTTATTGCATTTGTTTACCAGGAAAGTCCACTGGGCCTAGGAGAGCCCATTTTCAGTGGAGGCCCGGGGAGAAAAGCTCCACGTACAACATATACATAAGAATACAATTTCAGTTACATAAATAGCTAGTAGGCAATACAGTAACAATAATATGCATGGATTTTAACATAAAGCAGTATAATGTACATGTCAGAGTTAATACTGTATTAACAATAAGAAGCTTGGATATGAATTTAAGAGGAACAACAGCAGAGCAAAAGATGGGGGAAAGTTTAAGAGAGGTAGTAAGGTAGATATAGAGAGAAAGGATGGGTAATCAAGGTTAGGTAAGGTAACAGGGTTAAGCAGAGATATGATAGCTAGAGTGCTGGCAGGCTAGAAAAAGAGGATGGGAAAAGAAGTGGGAGAAAAAGCAGAGGGGTAGAGTAAGGCTAGCTGTGTCTAGTGAGAGTTATTTTTGGCATGGACATAGCCAGCAAGAGGAGAGATGTTGTCTAAAAGACTTTTTAAAGAGTGCAGGGCTGCTGATGGAGGTTATACTGGATGGGAGGGAGTTCCAGAGTTTGGAAACAGTAAAGGAATAGAGCATTTGACCGGCTGGGAGTTGGGGATTGTCTACTTTGAGCAGGATTTTATTTTCTGATCTAAGGGGTCTGTTTGGTTGGTATATTTCAGCAGGGAGGAGAGAGAGGGCATGTAGTGGGATTGTACATTATTTTATGTGCAGTAGTTAAGTGTAGATAGTTGAAATAGAGTGGTAGTTCAAGCCAGTTTAGTTGCTGTAAAGAGAAGCAGTGGTGTGCTGAGGATCTAGCATTTGTTGCAAATCTGGCGATCTTATTGTAACATGAGTCTAGCTTGGTTTTGAGGGATGAGTGGATATTTGTAAGGATAGGGCCACCTTATAGCAGGGATGGAAGTAGGAAGGCTGAGGCCAGAGTCTTTTTTGCTCTATGGTTAAGGTAATAGCTATTCCTGTAGAGGGTTCCTAGTTTCTGATGTGTTTTTTTGATGATGTTGAGAATGCGGAGGTCAAATGTTAGGTTTTCATCAATGGTGACTCCTAACAGTTTGGTACTAGAGACGACTTGGATTGTGATATTAGTCTGGGAATGGATAGAGAATTTGGTCCTACTTAGGGGGTTGCTTTTTGGGAGTGAATAGTATCAGTTTTGTCTTGCTTGGGTTGAAAGCAAGGGGGTTGTTATCAACATATTAACATATAACATCAGTAAAGATGGAACTGGGACATGTGCTGTACTTTGGTAAAAGAAAGGAGTTTCATTCTTAAACTGTCTCTGAGACCTAATAATGACTGCACAGGTCTTCTAACTACACAAGATTGCAAGCTGCAACTGTTCCCAGCTGAATAGAAAGCATTACTGAGCCTTTGGTTTGAATCTCTTCACCTCCATAAGCTACAAGCTTTGCACAATTGCCCAATCTAAGTTGCTCACCAGCCCTCACTTTAATAAATGGTTCTGCTGACATCACATTACACTTTGAATCAGTGTCTACTTTGAGCTCTGTGGGTTTACCATTGATCAGGACAGTACAAAATATTTTGTTCTTTGCCAATAAATGTACTGCATTAACCTTTTCAACAACCACTGATACACCATCTACATAGAAAGTAGGGTTGCAGCTTTCTACATAATCAACTTGCTTTTTTCAGTGACCTTTCTTAATAACTGAATGAGGCTTGCTTGATTTACAAAAGTCTTGAAAATGATTCCAATTTTTACACTTGTGGCATTGCTGACCAAATGCTAAGCACTTTTCTTTTTTAGACTCATGATTGACACCACAATTACAACAGTTAACAGTAAGACTTGACTTGGGTTTTGCTGACTCACTCTTACACTGCACTGAGCATGCTCCTTTTACTGAACCAGTCTTGGAACTTGCTAGAAAACACCGGGTTTTCCTTGCCATACCCACAGGGGTTGCTGCTGCCATGTGCTTAGGCCTATTTCTGCTAGCCATGTGTTGCATGCTGTCTACGTTTGCTCTACAGGCTGTTGAACCCGTTCTTTTATCACTTGTAAGCATACTTGTGCGCCTTTCTGTGAGCTCATGAATTTGACAAATCTCTATGGCTTTGCTTAATGTTAAATCACAGTTTCAAATCAAAATCTTTCTCACTGCAGCACACTGTTAACCATACACAAGCCTATCCTTTATTAACTCATCTTTCAAGTCACCAAATCTGCATGTTTTAGCCTCGTTTCCCAAGTCAGTGATATAAGCTGCAAAAATGTCACCTGGCTTTTGGTCTCTTGTATAAAATAAGTGCCTCTCTAATGTAACATTTGTCTGGGGGTTGCACATTTCTCTAAATTTATGTTTTAAGCACTCAGGGTCCTCCCTTGATTCAGCATGTACCACAATATCATGGTTCCCCCTCTCCTGCATATACATCTGCTGTATACACAAATGAACACTCTCTTTCAATGGCTTTTGACCCAGCTAAGTTAAGCAAAATGAGTGCCCTTGTACATGCAACTTTGTCAGAAAAAGCAGATTATATGAAAATATCATTTTCCTGCTTATATACTCTCCAATTATCTGCTGTATATTATGATCAAACACAAGTGGACCTGGTCTGCAAAATGCCTCTGCCATATCAACACACAGTAGTGAAGGTGCTTGAAATCATGTACAAACATATACACGTAAATATATATATATATATATATATATATATATATATATATGCACTAGAACTTAAACTCTTTGAAATAACTGTACTTTGACAAACAAGTCTCCTTAGCACCAGTACACTCTGAAAACACTGTACTTTGTGAAACCACTCCTTATCAGTGTAAGAAATACTTCAAAATGACTGTACTTTGGGAATAAACTGTACATGGCAGAAGAAGTTCAGAGTAAGAAACACTTTGAGATGAATGCACTATGCAAATAAACTGCACACAGCACAAGAACCTTTTAAAATGGCTGTACAAATAACTCTGCACAGTGTAAAAAACACTCTGAAATGGTGTCTTTCTGTGAATAAATGCACACAGCACAAGAAAGTTTTTGAAATAGCTGTACTTTGACTGCACTTTGCAATGTTAACTCTACTTTGCACACAACAAACTCTTTGAAATAATTGCACCATGATAAAGCACACACTCTGCAAACACTTTCCACACTCTGAGATACTTCAAACAGCTTTAGTTATGCTTTGAATGGCTTTGGTCAATGCAAAATAGTAGTTTTGTGCCGAAACATGGTCTTTTACTAAATAAAATGCAGTTGCCTTGCTCTTTAAGCTTAATTTTACCCTTTTATTGTACTCATCATGCCCTTTTAACCTCTTATCATGCTCATTATACTTTTCTTGTGCCTGTTTTACTTTAAACATGCTCATTATTGCAAACCAAAGGTAATTCTGAGCCCCATATGAATAGTTTTGCTAGTTTTATCAAATATCATGGTTTCAAACATTTTGTTTAATTAATAATGTGGTTTGTGCCTTTCGTGTGATTACTAGTACGTTTTGTGCTACTCATTTAATTAATAATGTGTTGTGTGCCTTACAAATGTTTCATTTTCTGTGCCAAATAAATCATTTGTGCAGTTTTCTTTACCTTTAGCTTGTTTTTGGCCCTTTTTTCATTTGTCTGTACACTGTTTCACTCAACCTGCTTAGTCTGCCTTCACCTTCAACTCTGCACCTCATGGCTCTTAGAAGTAGCTCTTCTAATCCCAGTTCTGACACTATGTCGCTTGTCTGGTCAGGATAAAACAAATGAATATTCTTGGGTTCTGTTCAAGCAGCTTTATTACATACAAACACATTAGAAATAAGGATTTGTAACTTAAACTTAATCTTATAAACAGACTATCACACTCATACATGTTAACACACTGGCTGATCACTCAAAATGGCACTGCTGCCTGCACGTGCTACATCTGGAAATGCTTCTTAAAGGTACATGCACATGCTCTGATCCACAGTCTGGAACACTTACAGCTTACTAAAAACTTCAACTATCGAAGCTCACAGGAAGCTTAAAATGAATTACTTTGTAGTTATAAATGTATGTTTTGATAAATTAATATGAGTCAGTATTATTAATTATGGATATCAGTTAAAGTATTTTTAATACTGAATGTGACACAGACACTTTCAATGTGGAAAAGTGACAAACACACACTTTTTAAGAATCAAAATGGGAAAAGTTCCTTGTAATAAGGTAACACGAGGTAGAATGCATCATTTAATCCAAATCCCCCACTGTTCACCTATGTGTAAATCTAACAATTTTCTTTTTCAGATATGTCATTATCTATATTGCCTTCTCTTTTTTCATAAATCCTGTCTATTCTGTGAAGCATGATTAGGTGACAAGTATTAGACTCAGCCACTGCTCAAGGCATATTTAATAAAATACTATTAATATAATTAATATATTAGTATTAATGCTATCACAGTATTTGCTAGTTTTGCATGCTCTGGCCAATAGCAAGCATCTAGGTCTGAGAAGTAGCCTGTTAAAGACCAAGTCAAGGACAGACTATCTACTACCTCATGTGGATATATATATCATCAATAAATAGGTGTTTTGATAGGTACTTATTCACATTTCCTCACTTGCAGGATTCAAACCTTTGCTGCAATATTTGTATAAGGCATGCACACTACTTAAAGTAGTCTTGCTACTATTTTCTGCTGTGCTTAAATCGTTTTACTCTTTGTGCATTTGCTTTTGCCTAAATTCAAAGTTTAAACTGCATTTACTATTGTAGGCTACACACTAAAGTGTGATGGCCTTTTCTGTGCTTATTTATTGTTTAATTGCATTGTTCTGCCTAATTTAACAAAAAAAATAATGATATATGTTTGCTCGTTTCCCACCCTTTTTCTATGCTAGAATAGTCCGGATCCCGGATTTACTGGTTTCAGGACTTTATTTTGTGTTTCTGAGTTGTCCAGACCTTGCTGTGGTAGAGGGAAGTCTTTCTGCTTATTAGTGGGAGTGGTAAGCATTGAGCTGCCTATCTGTAGCTTGAGGAGTGGTTTCCAGCTCAGGAATTGTACCTCATTGGCCGTTTGGGGCTGCTTTCTATCCCTTTCATCTTTCTGGCTTAAATACCCATGTTTACATGGGTTTGAGCATCGCACAGCGCCACATAGCTAGGGTTAAGCTATTACCGGCACCAGAAAGTGTGCTCTTCAAATTTTCCCTTAGAACTAGCCAGTTTTCCAGTCTTAGCACTCAAACCTGATTCTTTGGGTTCAGCACTTGCTTAGAACTAGTTGTAAGCACTAGATATTCTATATATATTGCCATAGCACTCAACTTTCCGTTCTAAGTAAAGAGGAAAGCAGCTCTAGTACTTAAATAAACAAGCTCCTATCCAAGCATGTCTGAGTGTCATCTCCTTGTGTTTTCTCCTGTCCACCTGGTGAATCTGGGCATCTTAGGGCAATGTAGCAATTGGCACATGTACACAGACAACCCTCTCCTCCTACCACCCAACACTACAATTTGTGAGAGATGCACTTATATAGCCAAGCTGAAAGCCAAGCTCTCTCCAGCCAAGACTGAACTAGTCAGTCAAGAGGAGAAGGTAATCACCCGCACCACACCACACCACACACAACACATAGTCCTTCTAAACCTATACCACCAAAACCTACACATAGTAACACAAAACACATACCTACATTCATGGAGGCTCTTAATAAAAATCTGCCCAAGCAACAGAGACCTCTGAAGCTGAAACACAAAAAAACACCACCTCCAACACAACCCAAGTGACACATAGCTCACAAAACCAGTGTGCCACACAACCTCAGTCCCTAAGGCAAGACAATGTACCCAACACACTAGTCATAGGTGACTCTATAGTCAGGCACACTGATGCCCCACCCACCAGGCTAAACAAGTAGAAAATTATGGTCAGCTGCCTGTCAGATGCCATGATCTGCCACATAATGCACGCACTCAGGTCATTCCACAACAAGTACAAATACAACTCTGTCATTGTCCATGCTAGAGTTAATGACCTGAGACATACCTCCCTGGACTACATGAAAAGAGACATGGAGGAGCACTCGGATCTTGTAGCCCAGGCAGGTATGACCCTAGCCCTGAGTACCATCCTTCCATCACCCAGAATGATACCCCAGTACAAAGATAAAATGATTGACTTCAACAATTGGCTAAGTTTCTGGTGTCATTCTAAGAGTTCCAGTATCTGTCTGCCTGGGATGACATGATTGACAGACCACAATGCTTTGCCAGAGATGGCCTGCACCTGTCACCCTTGGGATTTCAGATACTGGCTAAGGCTCCTGCCACCCCTATAGTGCCTTTTTTAGGCAGGGTTCAAATGACAAAATTACCACCATAACAGGTACAAGCAAGCATAATCTGAGGGTAATGTTACTCAATGCTAGAAGTCTAAACAGAAAAAAAAAAACTTTTAAGCTTGTTTCTTGCCTTTCCTGTTAAGTGGTATAGACTGTTTGTAGGCTTCTGAGCCCCCAAGCCCTTATGTGTTGGAGAGAAGCCTTCTAGCTTAGTTTTTTTTTTCTTATAACTAGCCACTTTTCTAGTTTCAGCACTCAGTTCCGTTTCTTTGAACTCAGCACTTGTTCAGAGCTCATTGTAAGCACTACATAAGCTGCAAATTACTACAGCACTCAACTTTCCTCACTTGTCTTGTGGAAAGCAGTTTTTAGTACTTAATAAATAAGCACTTATCCAGGCATGTCTAAGGGTCAGCTCCCAGTGATTTCTCCTGTCTACCTGATGAATCTGGGCATCTTGGGGCAATGCAGCAATTGCCTCATGTACACAGACAACCCTCTCCTCCTACCACCCAACACTACAACCTGTGAGAGATGCACTTATATAGCCAATCTGGAAGCAAAGCTCTCTTCACCCAAGACTGGACAAGACAGTCAAGAGGAGAAGGTAAACACTTGCACCACACCACACTCATCACATAGTCCCTCAAAACCTACACCACCAAAACACACACATAGAAACACAAAACACACACCTACATTCACGGAGGCTCTCAATAAAAACCCGCCCAAGCATCAGGGACATCCAAAGCATAAACGCAAGCAAACTCCACCCCCCAACACAACCCAAATGACACATAGCCCACAAACAGTGTGCTACTCAACCACAGCCCATAAGGCATAACAACGTACCCAACACTCTAGTCATAGGTGACTCTATAGTCAGGCACACTGATGTTCCACTCACTAGACTAAACAAGGAGAAAGTTACTGTCAGCTTGCCTGTCAGGTGCCAGGATCTGCCACATAACGCATGCACTCAGGTCACCACAATAAGTACAAATATGACACTGTCATTGTCCATGTTGGTGTGAATGACCTGAGATGTACCTCCCTGGACTACATGAAAAGAGACATGGAGGAGCTCTCCGATCTTGTATCCCAGGCAGGTATGACCCTAACCCTGAGTAGCATCCTGCCATCACCCAGAATGATACCACAGTACAAGGACAAAATGATTGACTTCAACAATTGGCTAAGCTTCTGGTGTCATTCTAAGGGGATCCAGTATTTGTCTGCCTGGGACGACATGATCGACAGTCCACGATGCTTTGCCAGAGATGGCCTGCACCTGTCGCCCTTAGGATTCAGGATACTGGCTAAGGCTCTTGCCACCCCTATAGTGCCTTTTTTAGGCAAGGTTCAAATGACAAATTCACCACCGTAACAGGAACAAGCAAACAAAATCTGAGGGTAATGCTAGTCAATGCTAGAAGTCTAAACCTCAAAATGCATTCACTCGAGGCACTCCTTAAAATGGAGAACATTGACATCTGTGCAGTGACAGAGACCTGGTTCAAAGCTCCAGAGAGCACCCCTGCATTACCAGGCTTCAATTCATACCACACCTTTCGGCCACCTAACCCAGAAAGAAGCACTAAAGGCGGAGGCATGTCCATATTCATTAAGGATATCCACACCTCCAGGCTAGTTGCACAGCATAATGCATCCGAGATTATCCAAGTGCAACTAACTCTGGGCAAGACCGCAATCCAAATTGTAGCTTGTTACAGACCCCCCACCATGCCCCAGGATTCACACTCCTCATTTCTTGATACACTGGAAAGTATTAGGGTACAACCCAACACCCTAATAATGGGCGATTTCAACTACCCCACCATTAACTGGGAAAACTACTCATGTACCAACTCTTTTGCTCAACGTTTTCTAGAATTCATAAATTCCAATGCCTTGGATCAACTTATTCACACCCACACCAGGGGCAGCAATATCCTAGACCTGGTCATTACCAACATGGGAAACCAGTGTTCCACACCAGAGGTCAATTCCTTGTTGGTCAGATCTGTCCACAAGCTAATCAGCCTAGACATCAACATCCCACCCCCAACCCCAATTAGGGAAACCATCGTAAAAAACTTCTCCAAAGCCAGCTTCACACTTCTTAAGACAGAAGTGGCAAACTTCATGACACCCATGCAGACGGACAATAGAGGTATGACTGCTGAATCCTACACAAATGTTCTTTATAAGCACTTACACGAGTGCATGGATCATGCTATCCCTAATAGAACCAAGATGTTATCCTCCAAAAAAAGGAGGCCAATCTGGTGGTCCTCTGCCATAAATAAACTCTACAACAGAAGAAAGAAACTGTTGCAAAAAAGAGTAAAATCCCATGACTGGAGGAACTCCCTGGTCAACCTCAGTAAGAAGCTGAGATCCCTCATAAAATCCTCCAAAGCTAGTTACGAAAACAAAATTGCCACTGACTCTAAAGACAACCACAAAGCATTCTATAGCTATGTCAAGAATCTAAATGGGAACACACAGATCTGCTCTGAGTTACAGCATAATGGCACTAAATATACAGAACCAACTGATATTGCCAACATCCTAGCAGATAGGTTCAGTGCTAACCTTACCCCCCTCTCACCCCCTAGAGGGCCCATCTCTATACCGGAAGAATGCAAAGTTCCTATAATCAAGGCTGCACAGGTAAAAAACACACTATCCAAAGCCAAGAGCACAGCATCCATGGGACCTGACAATATCCCAGGCTGCATTCTACACAAACTACAGAATGAACTAGCACCCTACCTAAGTACCATGTTCAATCATAGCCTCACCTCAGGCTTTGTACCCACTGAATGGCGCACTGTGACAGTTATCCCACTCCACAAAGGAGGAGCCATGACGGACCCTGGGAACTACCGCCCCATTAGCCTGACAAGCCTGGTCTGCAAGGCCATGGAACGTATCATCATGGAACTCATAAACAAAGACATTGGTAATCTCCAAACTCTGGACCCTACTCAGTTTGGATTTGTAAAAGGCAGATCATGTCTCCTAAACCTGATTGACTTCTTTGAAGCAGTCACCAAAGCCATAGATGAGGGTAAAATGGTTCACCCAGCTTATCTAGATCTCACCAAGGCTTTTCAACACCATCCCCCACGCTCACTAAACTAGGTATAAATCCCTGTGTCACAAGACGGGTTGCCAACTGGCTCACTGACAGAACCCACACCATGAAAATAGCCGACTCCAAATCCAACTACAGACCAGTGACAAGTGGAGTAGCACAGGCTTCAGTCCTGGGTCCACTCCTGTTTGGCATCTACTTCTCTGAAGTTCAGGCCAACACAGAGGGTATGTGGCTGACAAAGTTCACAGATGACTGCAAACTGGGAGCCATTATTTAATCCCCAAATGATGTGGACACTTTACAAAAGGGCCTCACTGAGACAGATGCCTGGTGTCAAAGCCATGGCATCAAGCTCAACACCAAAAAATGCACAGTCAACCCCTTTGGGAAAAATGCTGTGCCCATAAACTTCCACATATTTGGTAGTCCACTCAACACCAAAAGTGTGATAAGAGACCTAGGGACACAGGTGGACAGTATTCTCTCCTTCGATAACCACATTGCCACAATAGTCAGGAAATCCTTTTGTGTGGCACACCTCATCACAAAATGTTTTTCATCCACAAAAATTAGGTCATTGTTTCTCTCTACTCATCCCTCATTATATCTATTATAGAGTACAACGCCCCATTTGGTATGTACCTCGCAAGACATTTGCAGCAACTGGAAAGGCCACAGAAATACCTCATGAAGAGGATCACTGGCCTCAAACAGATGACCTATGCAGACAGACTCAAAAAACTCCAGCTCTACTCCATCGCATATCACCTACTCAGAGGAGATCTCTGCCTAACATACAAACTCATATCAAACCCAGAGCTGTTGGACATGCTACACTTACAGAAATCCCAATCCTGCTGAGCCACATGCTCCAGGGACCTAAACCTTGTCACCACACCACAATAAGCAAAACATGCTGGAGGGATAGGTTCCTGTCCCAGAGACTCCCCATACTCTGGAACAGACTGCCCATCCATGTCAAGCAGAGCACCTCATTAGCCCTCTTTAAGAAAAATCTAGATGATTGGATGGGAAATAGGAAATTCACCCCGGGGATCACTGCTGTGGCTCTGCTAGACAGGGGCATAGGAAAATAATTATTGGGTGGCGTAAGCCAGGGAATCTTTATGGCTAGGCTTGTACAGGCCCTAGCTTCTGTGGTTTTTTTTTCAAGTCAAAGTAAACTTTATTGTTGATCAGATGTACCTAGCAGTGCCAGCTGAATGAAATTTCATTGCTTGGTCCCAGTCCAAGAAATAACATATAATTAGAGGGACAGTAAGAGAGATTCACATACAGCAATAATTAGGATACTTGACAACACATACATTTACCACATATTAGACAATAAGACATTAGACAATATTATACAAGTAGGTATTTTACAGACTAAGAATTCCCATTGTGATTTTCTTAGAATATTGCACATCCACACTAGTAATGTAATAAACTCTGTTCATATTGCACATATATGGAGTCATGACTCACTCTGGCTATTTCACTAACAATAATAGAAGAGATCAGCTAACTGTTCCAGTTATTAAGCAATTGTCTAATAGTTACTATAGACAATATAGGTTCATAGGTGTGTTCTAGGCTAATGGCCCTGGAGACTTTACAAGCCTAGCCCATTGGATTACCCTGGCATCATGCAACCTGAACTTAGTTCCCAATGCCTCTGTCGAGTAGAGCCACTGGAGTGATCCCTGGGGTGAATTTTCTAGTTCCCATCCACTCATCAAGATTTCTTTTGAAGAGAACCAGTGAGATGCTCTGTTTGACATGTATGGAAAGTCAATTCCATAGCATGGGTAGTCTCTCTGTTATGAACCTGTCCCTCCAGCACATTCTGCTGATTGTGGTAATGAGGTTGAGGTCTCTGGAGCGTGTAGTGCAGAAGGATTGGGATTTCTTTAGATGTAGTATTTCTAACAGAGCTGGGTCAGACATGGCTTTGTAAGTCAAGCAGTAGGCAATATGATACAGAGAATAGTTGCAGTTTTTTGAATCTGTCCATATAGGACAAGTGTTTAAGGCCTAGGATCCTCTTTGTGATGTACTTTTGCGGCCTCTACAGTTGTTTCAGGTGTCTAGTGAGGTACATGCCAAATGGGACATTGACTTTAATGAGGGAAGAGTAGAGGGAGACAATGACCTCTTTCTTCCTGGATGCAAAACCCTTAGTAATGAGATGTGCCACATAGAAGGACTTTCTGACCACAGTGGCAATGTGGTGGTCAAAAGAGAGGTTGCTGTCAACCTGTGTTCCCAGATCTCTCATAATGCCATCTGTGTTCAGTGGACTACTATCAATGTGGTAATTCATGGATACTGGGTTTTTCCCAAAGGGGATGACAACACATTTTTTGGCATTGAGTTTAAGGCCATGGTTCTTACACCAGTCGTTGGTCTCAGTGGGACCTTTCTGTAGGATGTGAACATAACTTGGGGAGTTAATAATAGCTCTCAACTTGCAATCATCTGCAAACTTTGTCAGCCAGAGTCCCTTCGTGTTGGCCTGGACTTCAGAGATGTAGTTACCAAACAGAAGAGGACCCAGGACCAAACCCTGTGGGACTCCACTCGTGACTGGACGGCAGTCTGACTTGAAGTCAGCTACTTTCACACTGTGGGTTCAATCTGTGAGCTAGTTTGCAACCCACCTGGTGATATAGGGGTTGATGAGTAGCTTAGTGAGTTTTTCTATGAGTCGTGAGTGAAGAATGGTATCAAAGGCCTTGGCTAGATCAGGGTAGGCTGTATGAACTACCTTGCTTTCATCCACAGCTCTGGTGACTGACTCAAAGAAGTTGACCAAGCTGAACAGGTATGATCTATCCTGCACAAAACCAAACTGTGTGGTTTCCAGAGTTTGGAGATTCCCTATATCCTTGTTTATTAGGTCCATGATGATGCGTTCCACAGCTGTGCATATCAGACTCGTCAAGCTAATGGGGCGATAGTTCCCAGGGTCTGTAGTCACTCCTCCTTTGTGGAGAGGGATGACTGTAGCAGTGTGCCATTCGATAGGGACAAAGCCTGAGGTGAGGCTGTGACTGAACAGGGCACACAAGTGATGTGCCAGTTCACTTTGTAGTTCATGTAGAACACAGCCAGGGAAATTATCACTTCCCATCCAAGTTGTATTCTTGGCCTTGGACAGTGCTGTTTTTAACCTGTGCAGCAGTAATACTGGGTGCCTGGCAATCTACTGGTATTGTGACTGGTCCTTTCGGGGGGGATAAGGGTATAGTTAGCACTGAATCTGTTGGCCAGTATATTGGCAATATCTGTTGGCTCGGTATAGGAGGTACCATTGTGCAGTAGCTCACAGCAAATCTGGGCATTGCCGTGGAGATTCTTTACATAACTGTAGAAGGCCTTGTGGTTGTCTTTACTATCTGCTGCAATTCTGTTTTCATAGGTTCATAGGTTCATAGATTAGTACTAAGCTAACTGCCTTTGTGGGGCATTTTAAGCCTAGCCAATTATCCCATGTGAGAATCAAATCCTGCACCTTTGGTTTATAAGGCAAACATCTTAACCATTATGCCAACCTCCCACCCCTAGCTTTAGCTAGCTTTAGTGGATTTGATGAGGGATCTCAACTTTTTGTTGAGGCTGATAAGGGAGTTTTTCCAGTCTTGGGACTTCACCTTATTCTGCATCAGTTTCTTCCTTCTGTTGTAGAGTTTGTTTATGGCAGGGGACAACCAGATTGGCTTCCTTTTTTTGGAGGAGAGCATCGTGGTTCTATTGGGTATGGTGAGATCCTTGCATTTGTGTACGTGTTCATACAGTGTATTGGTGTATGATTCGGCGGTCATGCAACTATTCTCCATTTTCATGGGTGCTGTGAAGTTAGCCACCTCTGTTTTTAGGAGCCCAAAGTTAGCTTTGGAGAGGTTTTTCATGGTGATTACCTTTGCGTGTGTGGGGGGGGTGGTGGATTTCCAAGGTGATTAGTTTGTGGTCGGATCTAACCAGGGATGAGTTGACTATTGGTGCAGATCAGCTTGTGGCATATTGATCCTGTTATCTACTGTCACGCTTGACATTTCAGCTCAGCAGCCTTATGGATGGAGGGAAGCAACTCCTGTTCAGTCTAGATGTTTTGCAGTGTAAGCTGTGATATTGTCTACCTGAGAAGAGGTGGAAGAACATGCCATGCACAGGATGGCTGGGTCATCTGTTATCTTCCAAGCCCTTCCCACACACCTAGTCTTGTACAGCTTATTCATGGAAGGGACCAAGGAACCAATGATTTTTCTGCTGCCTTCACTACCCTCTTGGGAGACCTGCAGTCAGATGCTTTGCAGTTTCCGTACCATAAAATGATTTTAGTGAGGATACCTTCAATGGTCCCCCTATAGAAGGTTTTGAGGATGGTCTGTGCCAGGTTTGCCTTCTTCAGTTTCTGTAGGAAGTGCAGACATTATTGTGCCTTTTTCACTGTGTGGTTAGTGTGAGTCACCTGGCATAAGTCATTGGAGATGTGCACCCCTACGAACCTGGTACTTTTGACTCTTTCCACTGCCACCCCCTTAATCTCCAGGGGTTGAATTACTTCCTCTGTCCTCCTGATGTCCACTATTAATTCTTTGGCCTTGCTTACGTTTAAGTCCAGATTGCTGCTGTCGCACCAGCCTATCAGATGCTGTACTTCTTCCCTGTAGGCTGTATCCTCTTCATTCCTGACAAGACCTACAACAGTGGTATCATCCGCAAACTTGATGATTTTGTTGGATTCATATTTGGCAATGCAGTCATGTGTCAGCAAGGGGAATAGTAGAGGACTCGGGATGCAGCGTTGTGGGACACCCGTGCTCAGTGTGATACTGTTTGTATTATTTCCCACACATACCTTTTGGGGTCTGTTTATGAGAAAGTCCAGTTTCCAGTCACATAGGGGTTTGTTGATACCCAGCTGGATCAGTTTCACTATCAGATTCCGGAGGATGATAGTGCTGAAGGCGAAACTAAAATCGATGAACAGCAATCTGACATAGCAATTCTTGCTCTTAGATGGACCAAGGAGTCATGAAGTGCTATAGCTATAACATCAGCCATGCAGCGGTTAGAAATATAAGCAAACTGTCATGTGTTCACTGTTGCAGGTCGACTTGAGGAGATATGATTCTTGACTAGCCACTCAAAACACTTCATTACCATAGATGTTGGAGCAACTGGTCGGTAATCATTTAGACTTGTTGGCTGAGATTTCTTGGGGATGATTGTCATATTTTTGAAACATTTAGGTACAATTGCTAGATGCAGGGATATATATATACTGAAGATATTAGTTAGTACAGTGGACAGCTGAGTAGCACACTTTCTAAGAACCTTTCCCATATTATTATCAGGACCAGCTGATTTTCTTGAGTTTATTGTCCTCAGGATCTTCAGAACATCAGATCTGCTAAGACATAGCACCTCTTCACCCTGTTCAACAGGGAGCTTACTTGCACAGTGTTGTTATACATGTTGAATTTCCTGAAGTAGGTGCTAACAGTAGGTGTTTAGTTTATTCAGAAATTCTGTGTTGTCATCACATGGGGAGAATGCAGGCCTGTAGTCGGTTATTGCTTGTATGGCTTGCCAGACATGTCTGGAGTCCCTTTGGTCAGAGAAGTGTCCCTGAGTGTTACGTCCATAGGTCGTCTTTGCCTCTTTTATATCTCTACTTAGATTTCCTCTGGTCTGTCTTAGGGCATCCTTGTCCTTTGATTTGAATGCGGCATTTCACGCCTTTAAGAGCTCATATACTTCACCAGCCAGCCAGGATTTCTGTTTTGCATGTATGGTTATACTTTTGATGACTGTTACATCATCAACACATTTTGAAATGTAGGCCATCACTGATTCCGTATACTCCTCCAGGTCTATATGTTGGTTCTTCTCAGCTGCCTCTCCAAACACCGACCAGTCCTTGCATTCGAAGCAGTCCTGCAGTGCTGAGACTGCTCACTCAGGCCATATCCTTACTTGTTTGGTTGTTGGTTTGCCCCATTTTAGCAATGGTTTATATGCAGAAAACTGCATGATGGCCAGATGGTCTGAGTTGTCTAGGTGTGGATAAGGTACTGCTTTGTAGCCCAGCTTTACATTTGTGTACACCTTATCCAGAGTATTATCCCCTCTTGTTGCAAAGTTCACATGCTGATGGTAATGGGGTAATATAGATTTCAGGTCAGCCTGACTGAAATCACCTGCAATTATATGAGCAAACTCTGGTTTCTTATTCTGTAGGTCATTTAGGGACAGATACAGAATGTTTAATGCCTCGTTGGTATTAACACTAAGAGAAATGTAATCAGCTGTTAAGCTCATTCCATTGAACTCCCTAGGTCAGTAGAAGGGCCTGCATTTTATTGACATGAACTCGATGTTCTCTGAGCAGTGACAGGTGATTATTTCACAGTTTGTACACCAGCTGTTGTTGATGCACACACACACACACACACACACACACACACACACACACACACACACACACACAAACACACCTCCTCCATGAGATTTGCCACACAGTCAGAAGCTGCTGGAAATATTCCTTCCATCTGCCTTCGATGTCTTGTTGACTGTTGAGCAGTTTGCTGCTGGCATCCCTTATGGAAGGGTGTCTGATGAAAATCTTTATCTTTCTGTCTTTGTCTTGCAACCTGATAGAGTATCTTTGTGCCATCTACTGAGTCACTTTCAAGAAGCTTGTAGGCTGCCTCTGATGCCGTGTTCTTTGCTATTGAAACTGCTCTCTTAGTGTCTTTGTTAGTCAACCAGTATTCCTTCTTTGCCTGACCTTACAGCCTTCTTTGACCACTGCCTGCAGCTGACTGTGTCAATCCTTGATTTATGCTGTGGGGCAACTGTTTTTCTGGGATAACTATGCAATTGTTGATTTTATCCCAGTGCCCTTTTCTTACTAAGAGGAGAGGTCTACCCGAGTTAAATATTGACCATGCTTTTATATGATCTTGTGAAAATTTCTCTTGCTGAACCATATATTGACCACCATCAACCTATTTGCCAGACAGAAATTCAGAATGGTCTCTCTTTCATTATTCCTGTTGCCCCCAATGTGGACCCAAACAGTCCTCATTTCTTTTTCTGTCTATCCTGATATGTGTAAGTTGGCTAAATGTTTTGTTAGTCCTTTAAAAAGCTTTTGTAAGTATGACATTTACTACAACTTGCAGGCACTAGCCAAAGCAGGCATGGTTATTTTAATAAAAACATTGACAGGCTGGTCCATAAAAGAGCAATACAAAATTGGTGATAGGTGTGCCCGGTTGGTCAAATTGGAAAGTGGTCAGGGGTTACTTACTGTGGGGTATATATATCTATGATCCCAGTAATGACCAACCCACCCCTATTCTGGGATCTGTTTGCTTCATTAGGAATGTAACAGCATCCTGATTCTGCTCTATTAATTGGAGGAGATTTTAATGTCACCCTTAATATTGCCAGGGACAGGACAGGCCAGGACATTTCCTAGTTTTGAATGACATATTCAATCCCAGGGAGTTACTGTTCATTACATGGAGGACATGCTTCTAGAGGATAAAGTTGTAGCCAGAAAAGGAGAACTATATATACACCGCACCCTGTATCTTCCAGTCTGGTTGGTTAGATTACTGGCTATTTTCTAGGTAAATTGTCCCTAAAATAACCTACATGGAGATACTTCCAGCCCCTTTTACTGATGACTCAGTAATCTCATGTATGCTGCCTAATTTTTATTTATTTTATTTTACATTTGTTGACCGAGATAGTCCGACTGGATATCTGTCCATTTTCAGAAGAGGCCCGGGGAGAAAAGCTCCAAGATAATAATACACATTGAACATTTAGTAAATGCTAGTTTCAAGCAGATTACACTCATAAGCAATACCAGCATTTAGCACATATAGTACTAACTTATTATAAAACACTTTACAAAACATAATATTATTTTCAAAGTTATATATACATAACAGTACATTCCAGTTTAAGACACATTGAGCAGCAGTTAAACAATTGACCCTTCCTGAAATGGTGTGGTAGAAAAAATTAGACTTAGTTGAAGGTAAGGCACCTAAGTAATAGAGAGGTCACTAGTCAGGGTTACTGCAAGGACATAACCAATGAGTTTTGAAGTATTTCTTGAGTTGGTTTTTGAATCGAGTTAGAGAGGGTTCTAGGGTCAAGTCAGCTGGGAGTCTGTTCCATGTTTTTCCAACAGAGTTATCAAACAGAGAGTCCCCAGCTGAGTAATTGGATTTGTATGACTGAACTAGGAGTCTAGTGGATGATTGCAGTGGCCGGGTGCTGGTGTAGGGGCTGATATTTTTTAGTGCAGGTGTATTTTCTGGTTGGTAAGGGACTTTATGTGCCATTATTAGCTGGTTAAACTGCAGTAGGCTAGGCAGTTCAAGCCATCCTAGGTGATTTAGGTTGTGACAGTGGTGTGTCCGATAGGCTGTGCCAGTAGCAAATCTGGCAATGTGGTTATAGCAGGACGATAGTTTATTAAGATCTGTTTTGTTTAAGTTGGAGAATAGAGGTGAGCATAGAGAAGAGATGATAGTAGATGGGAATGGGCAGTTGCAGTTCTAGCAAGTGGGGTAAGGAAAGGTTTGATTCTGTAAAGAGAGCCAAGTTTTTTATTAATGGTTTTGACAGTTTGATTGATATGTGCATCAAACTTCAGGTTATCAACTATGACACCCAGTAGTTTAGTTTGGGCTTCTAGGGAGATGATAGTGCCATTGTTAGTGATGTTGAAGGATGGCAGGGGGGTCCTGCATGTGGGGGAGAAGAGGAGCAGCTTAGATTTGTTAGGGGTTAGGATTAGATGTTGATTGGAGAGCCATTTTTCCACTGTACTGAAGATATTTTTGGTTAATGTGAATAAAGTAGCTGGTGAGGTGTCAGAACAAATCAAGGTAGAGTCATCTGCATATTGAATGCAGGTCTCATCTGGGATGGATGAATGAATGAAGGTCGTTGATAAAGATGGAGAAAAAAAGAGGTCCTAGTATCGAGCCCTGGGGGACTCCTAATGTGATGGGTAGGCGAGATGATAGCTTGTCCTGCCATAGGACTGCCTGTTGCCTGCCCTGCAGGTAGGATTGAAACCATTGGAGTGCATGGTTGTTTAAGGAGAAGGCCTTCAAGGTATTTATAAGCATTTTGTGGTCAACCATGTCAAAAGCCTTGGATAGATCTAGAAAGAGTGCTGAGGATAATTTGTTATTATTGCAGTTGTGGTTAATGACGTTAGAGAAAGAGAGGAGGGCAGAAGTAGTACTGTGGTGTAGCTTAAAGCCATGCTGAAAGTTGGACAACAGCTTGTTCTGTGTGAGGTAGTGCATGAGCTGTATGTGTACACACTTCTCCATAATTTTAGCTAGAGGTGACAGAATAGCTATGGGTCTAAAGTTTGACAGCTCAGTGAAACTGCCTCCTTTATGAAGAGGCATGACATGGGAGAATTTACATATAGTGGGTACAGTAGCTTCAGATATAGCACTGTTTATCAAGATTGAGATGGGGTATGCTATGGTGTCAGCAGCCTTTTACAAGATAGTCTGCTGGGAGGAGGTCAACAGCCAGGGTGGTGGGTCTTAGTTTCTTAAGTAGGGCATGAATACATTGGGTAGGAAGAGATTGGAAGGTAAAGTGTGTTTGGGTACTGGGTGTGACTGCATTAGAATTAGAGCCATTGGGAGAGAGTTGGCTGGCTAGAGACTGGATAGTCTCTGTGAAGAAGCTGTTGAAGTTATTATCAATTTCTACTGGGGATTTTTGTTGGGAAGCTGAGGGGGTGGAGTGGTGGTTTGGCCTGGGTGGAGTAGCTTCTTTATTCCTGCCCAGAACTTTTGAGGTTTGTTTTGGTGTTTTTGCAGTAGATGCTAGTAGTAATACTTTTTGTCTAAGGTTATGGATTTTTTGTGTGATTCGTTAGCTGTCTGAATCTTAGTTGATCAAGTGGGACTTTTGTTTTTTGGTAGGTGGTCCTTGCTATGTTTCTGAGTGAAATGTTGGTTTTGGTATCTTTGGAAAGCCATGGTGCAATTTTATTAACTTTGGTTCTAACAGAGCAGCTGGAGGCATGGGAGTTAAGAATAGCAAGGAATTTGGTGTTAAAGTATGCTACTGCTTCATCTAGAGCGAGACTTTTTAGTACTGACCAGTTGCAGGCCTTAAGTTCATTTTGAAACTTGGTGAGAATAAAATTCTTGTTGTTTCTTAATGTTCTATGGGTGGGTTGGTAGGAGCAGTCTACTTTGAGCTTGATTACATAGGGGAGACAGTGGTCACGTAGGTCATCAGGCAAAGTGCCTGATTTATAGGATTGAAGATGGGTATGGATGAGTATCCAGTCTAGGGTACTTTCCTTGTTATTGGGTTTTCCTGTCCTGGTGGGGGAAGTTATGATTTGAGTAAATCCATAGAGGTTTATGTGGGTTGTGGGGGCTTCACAAGAGCAAGTGTTCCAGTCAATGTTGAAATCTAACAGTTGTTTCTTGGGGATAGTTACTGGATAACCAATATATAAGAAGTCTTCTAAGGTTTCTGTGTTCCTCCCTGGGGGAATGTAGGTGCAGACAATGTTTACATTTTTGTTTTTATTAATTTGTAGTTTTTAGATAGGAATTTCAGCATTATTGAATTGGGGTGGTTGTTGGGTGTCTATGCTGACAGATAGGGTAGACTTGTAAAGTATGGCTACCCCACCACCCTTTCTTGTGGTACGGCCTAGTCAAAACATATTGTACCCTGGTGGCAGAATCTCATGGTCCTTGGTGGCAGGCTTTAGCCACGTTTCTGTTAGGCATACTATATCTGGGGAATGAACAGCTAAGAGGACATGCAGGTGCTGAGTTTTGTTATTTATGCTCCTAATGTATAGATGGCACACCAGCAGTGAGTTAGGAGGTCTATTTGTTGGAGCTATGGTGGTAGGGGATATAGTAGGGAGATTAGGGTCAACAGCTGGGGATGGACCAGGGTTTGGGTGGATGTCGCCATCCTTTGTGAGGCTGTAATGTATCCTGAGTATGAGTTTTAAGATTTTGAATAAAGTTTTGTAATAGTGTCTAGTTTTGGGACTAATGTAACTAGGTCTAGTAAGATGGTAGCATTTAGGGGTTAAGGAGGTAAGCATGAGGGAGGTTAGTAAGGGTGCATTATTAAATCTAATAGTATTAAAGAGGAATGTAGTAAACTTTAGATGGAATATCCTCTCTTTCTGCAAGACAATAGAGTTGTGGCATGTATTTATCATGGGCTTCATCTTTTTCTAGAGAGGAATTCCCATAAGGGTAGATAGGACACTTTGAAATTGGAATTAAGGGCATTATGTATAGCAGTTAAAGCACAACTTATTGCATCTACAGAGTCTAAAAATGAAGGCCATAAAATACCAGGTCAAGGAGGTCCTCTTGAAGTACAAACAATCCAGGTTTAGGGACCAGACAAGGAAATATAAAATTGTTCATGAAAATGTATATATGCTGAAATATAACAGGGCTCATTTATACCTGCAACATTTGAAAACTTGTTCTTGGACCCTGAGTAATAAACTATCCAGTGTACTGGTCATGCAGGCAAAACAAATACGTATGCAATGCTCCATATCTAAACTGTAGGATTATAGTCCTAGTAAAATAACCAAGAGTATTGAAAAATTAAATTTAATTGTGCTACAAGCACTATGATGTTACTCTGATGCTTACTGTGATGGATTTGAAGTCTTCTTAAGACTGTCTTGTTGGCTGGATTCTGCTGAAATCAAAGTCTGGTTATAGTTGCATTCACAGTCTGTTGCATACAGAAACTTGCAGAATATATACTGATGAGAGAATATACTTTGCAGCACCTGTCTTTAAGAGCAGTAACCAATAACTTTTTATAATAAACCACACGTACTTCTGTTACAGCTTTAGAAAATGTTCTACTTTACTTCTCATATTGTACAGATGATGTGAGAGATATAACATTTACCTCAGGACAAAATGTGTCCCTACCATTACCCCTAACATAACTGGATTTAATACAGACTTTATATATATTTTTAGTTAAACACAAACCCTCTTGGTTTTGGAAAGATACTGCTTTGATGACGCAAATGATGACACATCTGTTCTTGTGTAAATGCTGATAAGTAAACTGTCTTCAAGGAAACGCCTTATGGATTAGAAAAGCATATTTTAAACTTTCTTAGAAAAACATGTCCTGTTGTCAGTTCTTTAAAGAAAGCAAATTACATTCTTGTCATGTCTGTAAGAAGTCAGCTTTCTTGATGTGTGTGTAATACACTCATAAGCAAGTTCCTTATTTTTTTAAGCCACAGTCATTTAGTACGGATGCTAATCACATATTACTAAACTCTGTTTCTGCATTTAAGCAAGCTTTATCTTATTCCTTATTTATGTTGCATATTTCTAGCAAAGTTACATTCAACCTTAATATCTTCTTGAGCATAATCTTACAATTCCCTCTTTTTATTTTTAATATACTCAAAAACACTTTATACTGATATGTATTTTTGATATCTTTATATACAAAACACATTAAGAAACAAAATCTTTAGTCTTCTTTTGATACACAAGTCAAAATGCAATTGTACATAGTTAATACAATGATATCAAGTATTACTACTAAAAAATGAATGTATTTAACAACTTTTTCTTTTACAGACCATTCTGTGAAAATATTTTAGTACTCTTTTATTAACTTTTTTGCACCTGTTGAATTAACTCTTTACTTTTATTCATTATTTTATATCAAAATATTGCAGACAGACTAATATCTATAAGAGACAAAAACTATGTGCTACTCCAAGCATTTATACACTGCTGAAAATATACAGTTTCAATGTAATTTTAACCATAACATTGTGGTCATGTCTCTGAACTGTCCATTAACATCTTGGTTGACAGTGAAGTGAACATAAAGTACTGAACTGGGCTTAGATAATAAATATTTGAATGCAATTATTTCAGTATATTTAATAGTTGAGGATTTAAAAAAAACATGATGTATGTATATACTAAAGAATGTTATGTACATATTAGTCCATTAGCTGTATGAATACAATATTTAATATAATTTTCCTCTAACTGGAGTAACCAATACTATTTTACTGCTAAAATTATGGTCCAAAAACCAGTAATAAGACTCCAGCTTAAAATCAGTGATAATATTACAACTTGACAAATTACTTTTGAACTTGTTACAATGTATCCTGTACAGTATGTATTTACACAGACTGTTTGCTATTCATGCATTTCAATCTAGCAGCTATCCTGGACCCAATTTTTTTTTTTAACATCAAGCAAAATCTTGGAAAATTCTTATGTTTCTTTAGAAGTATCTAGTGAAATTGCCACCAGAGGCAACTATGCTTTTTGCATACCAACATTGTCTTGCCAAAAACATATTAAAAATAGTGACCATTCTTGCTCAATTTTTTTACATAGCTTTACTCTCTCTTGTATATCTTTAATAAAACAATTTTAAGTCATCTCTTGTATAGCTTTACAGTTTAACAGGTTGTAAATGCAATTTAATATTAAACAATACAATAATAACTAGAATGATAGCTATTAGGAACTTGTAAAATATCTTATCCTGTCAGGTTTAATCTGTTTATCAATATTTCTAATGCACTAATACCTGTTTTCCCTCCCCCCTGAAACAGTATTGTCAAGAAGGAATGAGATATTTCTTCCTGTAGCTTTATTTTATACCCTTTTGCAATACTGCTCACACAGTCAGTGTAAAACTGAGAAAGTACCCCTCCCCCTGTAGTATTGCACTATTGTTTATTTGCTTTATAATGTATGTCAGCCCAACACTTTGGTTATACATTTGCTTTATTAGGTTATTAAACTATAGACCTTTGTCTGATTTGATCATCTTTTCTGTTGCCTTTGCTGTCTATTTCTAATAGTAGATGTTCGTCGTCTCCCATTGCTGCAGTCCTGACAAATGGGTACTCCGCTGCCCACCATCGGCCCGAATACCAAAGGGCTAGATCAAGGCCGGTCACGGGAGCCTGAGACTGACGTAAGTACTTGTCAGTACAAATGCGCATGACCGATGCCATAACCTCAGTCTTTCTTGCCGCATGGTCCTCAGCAGAAGCAGTTTTTGCAAGTGCCGTTCGGCGTTCTGGAACTGTCGGTTTTCGAGTTTCAGACCGGATACCAAGTTGGCTAAGTACCCTGTTGGGAACATTTTTTGTCTTTTTCTTGCCTCAGTATTGCCGGATGTCAGAAAAAGTTAATAACTGTATTTCTTGTGGGAAACAGATTCCTCATAGGGATTACCATTCACTCTGCATTCCTTGTTTAGGGCCTGAGCACGACGTTGTTGGGTGTCGCTTTGTGCTACTTTTAACAAGCGTACTATTAAACGTCGGTTGGACTGTGCTAGGCTGGTGTTTGGTAAACATTGTAATTATAACATGCCGTCGGATTCTCCAACGACTGGTTCTTCTAAGAAGCGCAAAGATAAGTCTTTGCGGTCCAAACAGGATGAGGCGTCCACTCCGGACGCCGGTTCTGTGGAACCACTGACTGCTTCAGTGGCTCCTTCTGACAGTTTACCAGTGTGTCTAGGGGAGCCTTTGTTACTGCAGGGAGTGGCTTCTCCTGTGTTAGGCCAGGCTGAGGGTGCTTCTTTGTTGTCAGTGGCTTCCTCCCCTCATAGGGTAGTTAGACCTCCTCCTTCTCAAGGCAAGGGCCATTCTAAATCTAAGTCTATCCCTGCTGGTGCTAATCCCCAGGGTCCAGCTCCTAGGAAGCACATGTTAAAGATGGCTGAAGATTTGATTACTTTAATTAGGGGTTCCATGCCCCCCCTGTGAAGAGGCCCAGGATAGACACAGAGTTGGAGGGTCTGGTTCAGTCTTCCAATGAGTCAGATTCCTCTGTGGAAGAGCTTCAGGATTTCCCTCCCTATTCTGATTCGGAGGCTGAGGACGCTACTCCTCTCAAGGTCCCTCCAGAAGATTTTTCTTTCTCTGAAACTTTGCATTCCATGAGGGAACATTTCCAGTGGGATGGCCAGGATTATTCTGATTCTCGTAAAAGGCTGAGAGAATTCTTGTTTTTACCTCAGCACAGGCCTTTGGCTATTCCCCCTGTACTGGATGTTGTCCAGGATGTATTTTCTGAGGCTGCCCTTAACCCAGATTCTCTGCCCCCTGCCCCAGTTAAACCAGATAGATACTACAGGGTTCCGGAAGCGCACAAGTACTTGTATAAGAGTCCTAGGGCTGCTCCAGAAACTATTTCTCAAGGCCCCAAAGGTGTTAAGGCTTCTGTGGTTAAGAATCCGGTTCCTCTGGACAAGGATGCTAGGGCCCTGGATAGGTGGGGTAAAAAACTGTATACCTCTTCTACTTTGGCTATGAGAGCTTTAAATTGTCAATTTCATATGCTCAGGTATCAGAATTATTTGCTAAGTCAATTGAAATGTAAAGTGGATGCTTTGTCTGAAGGTGTTGACTGTATGGAGCTTCAGGATTTAGTGCATGCTTCAGACCAGGTTGGTAAGCATTCTTTGCAGTGTGGTTTTGATGCTTTACAAGCTTCTTCCAGGGTGGCTGCTACTAGTTCTGTTGTTCGCAGACATGCCTGGCTTAGAGATCAGTCCTTGTCAGAGCATGTTAAGGCTCGCATTATGGATGCTCCTTTGCAATCTGATGTTCGTTTTGGCCCTCCAGTGGAAGCAGTTTTGAAAAAATGGAGGAAAAAGCTAAGTCTATGCAGACGGTAAGGACTTCTTACAGGTTCAGCCCCTAAGTTCAGTAGGGATTGGCCTGCTAGGGGATGGTCTTTTCCTCTCGGATTTTCATTCTAGGGGCAGGTCGAGTGGTAGAGGTAGGGCTTCCTCTCAGGGCCCTGTTACTTCTAGGCCTTTGAATTCTTTTACCCCTTCTGCTGGGGTGGGCAGGGGTCAGTCCTTTCGGAAGCAGCCCCAATGACCTGTGTCTTCAGCTGCCGGACTCTGCTTTGCTGGCAGCTCCTCTAGGAGGAAAACTGGGACTTTTCAAAGGGAATTGGCATTTGGTTACCCAGGACAAATGGGTATTGGACATTATAACTCGAGGCTACAAGTTTTATTTTCACACATTCCCTCCTTTCAAAGGTATGCCGGATGTGCCTCATCAGCAAAGACTGGAAGCGCAGGCACAGATTTTTTTCTCTGCTCCGGTTGGGAGCAATGCAGGCAGTTCCTTCTGTGGACAGAGGCACGGGGTTTTATTCCGTCTTTCTTAGTGCCAAAGAAGGAAATACTTGGAGGCCCATTCTGGATTTATCCATTCTAAACACCTTTCTGGAAATTCAAATTCAAGATGTTGACACTGCAGCAGCTGTTGCCTATGCTAGGGAGATCACTGGATGGTGACTTTGGATCTCAAGGAGGCCTATCTTCACATTCCTATCAGGCCCAGTTGCAGGAAATTCCTGAGGTTTCGGACTGGGAATTTGCATTATCAGTTCTCTGCATTGCCCTTTGGCTTATCTACTGTGCCCAGGGTATTCACAAAAGTCCTGGCTCCAGTAATAGCTTTTCTCCGGCTAAGGGGAATTCAAATTTATCCTTATCTGGACGATTGTTTGATACTGGCTCAGGGCAAGCACGAACTTCTTCGACATCTGCAGTATGTGATGACAGTTTTCAGATGCCTAGAGTATTCTGTGAACGAAATAAAGTCCAGTCTAGTACCCTCACAGAAGATGTGTTTTCTGGGTGTGAGACTGAATACAGCTACTCAGATGGCATCTCTTACCCCGGACAAACAAAGAAATCTTCACCTATACTTCCAACAGCTATCCGTAATGTCCAGGCTGACTGCAAGGACAGTCCTTCAAGCCTTGGGGTTCATGGCATCTTGCATTCTAGTACTTCCCAATGCCAAACTGCATATGAGGAAGCTACAGTGGTATCTCAAAAGCGTTTGGACTCAACACAGCCACGATTTGGATACTGTCATTCGGATTCTACCTTGCATTCAGAAATAATTTGTGTGGTGGGCTCAGGAATGTCACCTAAACAAGGGACTCTCTGTGACCCAACCGGAGGCAAGTCAGATATTAACGACAGACGCCTCGGAGTCAGCCTGGGGAGCTCATTTCAAAGGAAAATGGATTCAAGACCTTTGGCCCCGGAGCTGCTTCACTTGCATATCAACATGAAGGAGATGCTGGCAGTTCAATTTGCATTGAAAGCATTCAAGGATCTACTTCGACCGGGACTGGTGTTGATTCGAACAGACAACACAACTGTCATGTGGTACATCAACAAGTAGGGGGGAACTCATTCTTACCCTCTTTGCAGACAAGCAATGCTGTTATGGGAAATTGCTTTGGATCTGCACATCACTCTTCGAGCACAGTTTCTGCCAGGAGCACAAAATTCGTTAGCAGATGTTCTGAGCAGACAGATGGTGGATCCTCACGAATGGAAGTTGGACCCTCAGGTATTTCGTCAGTTGACCATGGCTTGGGGAACTCCAGACATAGATCTGTTCGCTTCTCCTCTGAATTCCCAACTACCTCTGTTTTGCACAAGGCTGTTTCATCCGAAAGCCTGGAAAATAGATGCACTATCCTTCAGTTGGAGCAACCTTCACGTGTATGCCTTTCCTCCTCTGCCTCTTCTTCCAAAGGTCCTGTTGAAAGTCAGGAGGGACAAACCTTGCATGATCCTTATAGCGCCGGATTGGCCTCGTCAACATTGGTACCCTCTGCTGAGGAGCCTAATTCACGGGGCACTTTGGCCATTACCACGGATTCCTCACTTATTGTCTCAAGAAAACAATCATTTTCTCAATGTCAGGGTGCAATCCCTACACCTGACAGCCTGGCATTCAGTTTTAGAGGATGAGGGCCTTCAGCTCCCTCAACAAGTTTTGGATGTCCTTTGGGGGCCAGGCGTCCTAGTACTCAAAAAGTTTATGCTGATAAATGGAAGAGATTTTTTCTTTGGAGTTCAGCTAAAGGCCTTGATGTCACGTTGCCTAATTTGAGTTGTACTTTGCAATATTTGACTATGTTACTGGACAAGGGTTTGTCCTTCTCTTCTATAAAAGTGCATGCTGCAGCTATTTCTGCTCACTATGATGGTGATCCTCCTTTATTTTCACATCCTTTGCTTAAACAGTTTCTTAGAGGGCAAAGAATATAAGACCCCACGAAGGGCTCCTACTCCTGCCTGGGATCTTAATTTTGTTTTGGAAAAGCTGACTCTGCCTCCTTTTGAACCTGCAGCTACGGCTGAATTGAAGTTGTTGTCCTGGAAGACTGCTTTTTTATTGGCTGTTACTTCTGCTAGAAGGGTATCTGAATTACAGGCTCTCATGGCAGTGGAACCTTTTCTGATTTTTCACCAGGACAGAGTTTCCTTATTACTAATCCTACTTTTCTGCCTAAGGTAGTTTCTAATGTGGCTTTGAACCAATCTATACATTTGCCTACTTTTTATGCTAACCCCCAAAATGAAGGGGAAAGAGTTTTGCATTCTTTGGATGTGCATAGGCAGTTACGGTATTATTTGTTCAGAACCAATGAGTTCGAGATCTCAACAGTTATTTGTTTCGTTTGCTGTGGCTTCAAGTGGGAAAGCTGTCTCAACAAACTATTTCCAAGTGGATCGCCATTGTATTGCTTTTTGTTACTCTCATCATGGTAAGGAGGTTCCAATTGGGATCAGGCCTCATTCTACTAGGGCTACGCCACCTCTACTGCTTTTGAGAGGGGTAGCTACTAAAGACATTCTAGAGGCAGCTACTTGGAGTTCTGTACATACCTTTACAAAGCATTATCATTTGGCTCTTTATTCTAGGTCTAGGGCTGGGTTTGCCACTGCAGTCTTACAGGGCATGTCTGCAGCTCCTCCTGCTATTTAGTTGGCCAGCCCCTTTTTCTGTTGCTCTTGGATTCTACCCATTTGTCAGGACTGCAGCAATGGGAGACGACGAACATAGTACAATTTTGTACCTACCATAAATGTAGATGTTCGAGGATTTCCATTGCTGCAGTCCCATTTCCCTCCTCCTTCCCCTTTTTCTTTTTAGATTGGGGTTTTTTGGGTGGTGTTTTCTTTTTTGCATTCTGACGTCTGAGGTAAGAAAGACTGAGGTTATGGCGTCGGTCATGTCCATTTGTTCTGACAAGTACCACGCCAGTCTCAGGCTCGTGACCGACGCCGGATCTAGCCCTTTGGAATTCGGGCCGATGGTGGGCAGCGGAGTACCCATTTGTCAGGACTGCAGCAATGGAGATCCTCGAACATCTACATTTATGGTAGGTACAAAACTGTACTTTATTTTTACCCTCCTGTATACTTTATTTGAACTGTATGTATACTGTAACCCATCTGTTGACTATACTTGATGTAACTAAGGTTTTTTTTACTTTTATCAGTGACATATATGCACAATTGTGATGTTTTATTATAATTACCAAATAGTGTTGCATGTGAACATTTTAACAATTATGTTTTAATAACAATAAGTTTTTAGAAAAACTCAAGCTACTTGTCTGGCAGTCTTGTTTCTTATCTTATCTGCTCAACATTTCCTGTAACTATTCATCCAGTCTAGGAAGGTCTGAGCTCACATTTCAGTTAACCCTTTTAGCATTTGTCCTTTAGTCATCTGTTAGTAAAATGCAGTTATAAAACACTTAGTATTATATTTGTGATTAGCATAACTATGCAAACTAAACATTATTTTACAATTAGCTTACATATTTTTTAACTTTTGATTTCAGTATTTTTTTATTTATTTAACTGCTCTGTCATTCATTTTACAAAGATTGCTTGACTAACACCATCTGTGATTTTATTTCTTTTTAAAATTCAGAACTTTAACTGGTGTGGTGTTACTATACAATTATAAAAAAATTGTAAAAAATAAATAGATATTAGCTAAACTAACACGTTTATATTTACTTTATTTATATTTGCTGTTATCTGCCTGTTATTTTTGTGCATTGTATAAAAAGAAAATACATGCATGTCAGACTTGTCACTTTAAATCTTTATACAAGCATGTCAGTGTTGTGACTGTAAATCTTTACTCTTATTAACTATTTTTATTTAATTTTTATACACTAGAACTGTTTTGTTTACCTCTATGCTATGAGAATGGCAGTCATATGCTCTACTTTACTGTAGTACTGATAAATATCTTGCTTTAATTGAATGGAAGTTTTAAACATTTGAGAATGATTTGTATTTTACCATCCTACCATGTATGCTTAACCATTTTCAAAACACAAACATATTATAAAATATATCTCTTTTGTACAGATCAGCTGTAGTTTCCTGCTCTTTCCCAATGTATGTAGGAAGTCAGTCTCTTGTCAGTTTAGCTAATTTATTTTCTTCATCTTTATTTATTTATTAATTAATTAATGTATTTATTTATATTTGTTGACTGGGAGTGTCCGACTGGACGTAGGTCCATTTTCAGCGGAGGACCTGGGAGAAAAGCTCCACAGTTAAAATAAACAGACAGTAGTTACATTGGATTACATAGCGATTAACAATTTACACAGCAATTACTTACAACATATTTACAGATGAAGAACATAGTACATCAGTAGACAACTAGAATCTTTATCTGTGAAGTACATAACAGACATTAACAAATGTTAAAATAAGAAGTTCCTGCTGTATAAGTACTAGGCTTATGAGCATCTGAGCTTGCTATAATCAAGGTAGTTAGTGGAGTGGAAAGAAAGGTAGTGGTTGGATGGGGTGGGTGATATTAGAGTGGGAGTTGCAAGGGCATAGCCAGCTTGTTTTTTGGTGCGCTTTTAGTAAGTAACTGCTGTTTAAGAGTCTCCTCATGGTCTGCCTGATATGTCTCAGGAACCTGTTCTGCTGAATCTGAAACTCCTATGCACTTTTGAAAAAATGTTTGTATAACTTGTCTAAACTTCCTGAACTCATTGTGTCTGTCTCTTAGAAGTTTATTACATTCTTTTGTAACAAAATATACTAGAGGTCCTGTCAGTAACTGATTTGACTCACATGTGGTGACAGAACATAACTGTTTAACATCTGAATAACACAATAAACATTTGTCATACCCCACATGGTTTTCTTTGAGATACCAGTCAAATATTGTAATACATTTGCATAATGCCTTAATATCAACCTGCCCTACTAAGGTTTTACATTTACTAATGTGATGTGTATACCAACATTGCAATTTACTAAAGCTTGGTTTTCATTTGCTTGAATTATGTCTGAAAATATCCATACTGTCTAATAACATCCAAACTGTCTAATATCCAAACTGTCTAATAATATGCAAACTGTCTGATACCATCCATACTAAAAAATGTGAAACAGAAAAAAGTCTTACCAGTTAGCAAGAAAACAGGTGATCAGGCTGTTATTGCTGATGGCTGGAAATATTTCCAAGTCACTTGAGAAGCTGGTGAAGCACAACAGGCAGCGGACTGCTGTGAAAGTAGATATTCACCTTTTCTTGGAGAATTTATGGCACTGCGCTTTCCCGAACTAGTCTCACTGGATTTAGACATCTAAAAAACTTTACTGTTGCAAGCTGCATAAACTGGAATACTTCTGTTTAGGATTTACACATATGTACAACTGTTAATTACTGCAATTTGACTGAAGTAACCCTCTGAAGGGCTTGCTCTTCCCTCTGTGTTCAAATGCAGGTATTAGGTTCAAATGCAGGTAGCTTGCCATTGAAAAATTAATTTTATGGTGCTAAAAGCACTGTGTTGTTACTCTGATGCTTACTGTGATGGATTTGAAGTCTTCTTAAGACACTCAGTCTTGTTGGCTGGATTCTGCTGAAATCAAAGTCTGGTTATAGTTGCATTCACAGTTTGTTGCATACAGAAACTTGCAGAATATACACTGATGAGAGAATATACTTTGCAGCACCTGTCTTTAAGAGCAGTAACCAATAACTTTTTATAATAAACCACATGTACTTCTGTTACAGCTTCAGAAAATGTTCTACTTTACTTCTCATATAGTACAGATGATGTGAGAGATATAACATTTACCTCAGGACAAAATGTGTCCCTACCATTACCCCTAACATAACTGGATTTAATACAGACTTTATATATATATTTTTAGTTAAACACACACCCTTTTGGTTTTGGAAAGATACTGCTTTGATGACGCAAATGCTGACACGTCTGTTCTTGTGCAAATGCTGATAAGTAAACTGTCTTCAAGGAAATGCCTTGTGGATTAGAAAAGCATATTTTAAACTTTCTTAGAAAAACATGTCCTGTTGTCAGTTCTTTAAAGAAAGCAAATTACATTCTTGTCATGTCTGTAAGAAGTCAGCTTTCTTGATGTGTGTGTAATACACTCATAAGCAAGTTCCTTATTTTTAAGCCGCAGTCATTTAGTACAGATGCTAATCACATATTACTAAACTCTGTTTCTGCATTTAAGCAAACATTATCTTATTCCTTATTTATGTTGCATATTTGTAGCAAAGTTACATTCAACCTTAATATCTTCTTGAGCATAATCTTACAAGTAGTGCCATTACTACCATATTTGTTAAACTGTACCTATTCCTAAATAGCAAAGGCAGGGAAGAGTGAGAAGATCTAGCTGCTGCAGTTAACAGTTTTTGCTAATGTAGCTCAGATGTCCTACATTTCTTCTCAGCAGGTTGCCTTTTTAGCCAAGCCAACAGAAGGTTTTGAAATCAGTAAGACACTGCAGCAAACACTTTCAGGTAAAGCTCCAGGCCCAGGTGGTTTTAATGGAGATATAATAGGCCTTAAGTGACAGTTTAACACCCCCACTAGATCTATTTCAAGCTTCATGGGTGCCAGGTAAACTACTTTTTGCACTTCCTTAATTTGTAAACTTCCCAAGCCCAATAAAGATGCTACGCAGACAGGAAACTCAGACCAACTTCTCTGATTAATGTCCAGGTAAAACTCTATGCCAGAATATTGGCTAACAGGTTAAATACTTTAATTCCAGACTTGGTGTCTAATACACAAGAGGGATTTCTAAATGTGAGTTCAAACACTGATCATGTTAGGATACTGTGCCTGTAATTGTAAGGTGTTCCACAGCCAGCAGCTACCCTCTTACTGGACATGAAAAGGTTTTTGATTCCATAAAGTGGGACTATCTTTGGGAAGTGTTCCATTTATAAAAAAAAACTGTTACACTCGGTGCAAGCTCTCTACGCCAAGTCTTCAGATGAACTAGCTAACAATTTGCTTTCTAGACCTTCCCCTTTGCAATGTGGCACTCATTAAGGCTATTCTTTCACCCCTTCTCTTTTTCAACTGGCAATTTTGCCACTAAATTAGGCCATAAACATTCCAGCTTTGTTAAAACTAGAATGCCAATCTTTATAAATGAACGTATAATCCTTATCCAGAACAAAGTCCAGGTTACCCAAACCTTGCTAAGCACAATTCAGTCATTCTCTACTTTGTAGAGCTTGCATCTCAACATGAAGTCTGAGGCAATTGTTGTAAACCCAGTGGCTCAAATGTTCTGTCATTCCTCCCCATTATTTCCATTTAAATGGTATATCAGGCATACAAAATATCTGAGTATTAGCTTACACCCCAGCCCAGACTAAATGATCACTTATAATTTATAGTCATTGTGGAGGAAAGTGTTCTGATGGGTTCACATTTGATTTAAACTGTGTCTACAACTGTGTGGAAGGATAGCTCTAGTTAGTGTTTATTGCCTCTGTGTTATACTATATCTATTGTCATGTTCTGGAAGCTTATAAAAACCCTTGACATAAAAATATAAATGCTCTGTTTCCCCAGTTCATTTGGAACAAACACAGGTGGAGGATTAAAACAAGGATTTCCAGACTGTCACAAAAGGATCTAGGTCTAGGGATACTGGACTGGTGCCTTTAAAGGATAGGCTTTACTGCCCTTCATCTAATTAATCATAACAGGGAGCAGCTTCCAATTCGGCCACTATAGAGGCTAAATTATTAAGGGGAGGAAACACATGGGCAATTATTTGGGATGAAAAGAGTCTCTCTAAAGCACTTTATGGCTAGCATGAACTGCAACAGACCTGGTCAGCTTTAAGATACAGAAACCATTTTCCCTCCGCATCATCACTTTGGGGCTCCTTATTCCAATATGGGAATGTCCCTTGCTGACGTTGGGGGGAGGGTCATCCATTTAAGGCATGAGGTTGGGACCTAAAAGACATGCATTAGCTAGAAGTTCTTATGCAAGTAGTGGTGGTCGGGATGTTGTCTTCTTTCAATACCACCAACATAAATAAAGCCTGCCTAATAAGGGTCACTGGAAGTGAAGTATTTAACCCTTAGATATGCAGCTGTGAGCTCCCACTGAAGCATAAATTAGCCCTCCCCTTCTGTTCCTACCATTAGTTACAAAAAGGTGCCTTAATAATAGAGTGGGAGGCTTATATGATAACATAAACATGTCAAACTTCTATTCTTGCATTTTACAGCATGATGTGCTGAAGGCCAAAAGGAAATTTGTGGACAATGTACTTAGTCTAGACCCATAATGTGACGGAACAGTAGTGTGTCTTTGGGGTATAATAATTCAATCACAGAAGTGTACACAAAAAAATTGCTTTTCTTCTGGATGGGGGGAGGTGTTGGCTGAAATGTCCTAGACAAGCTGAGATATCTCAACAAGAGACCTCTTATGTCATTTGTCAGAATGTCCACCAATCTAGCAAGACTGGGTTTGACTAAAGGAAATACTGGAGAAAGTAATAGACAGGCAACTTCCCTTACAACAATCCTCCCCTTTTTTCTGACAATAACAGACAACTTTAAATGTTCTTGGCTCGAATTTAAAAAATGGTATTTACATGTGACATCAATAGTGAGGAGTTGTACTGTAAGTGAGTGGGGTAAGCCTCACAATTTACCCATAGGAAACTTAAACAGTGGTTATTCAAACTGAGGTTTTCAGAAGGATTTTGGCATTTCTTAATAGGCTGTGATCGATCAGAAGGGCAAGGCAAAGCAATGGTGGTATTCGTTAAAGGAATGCCACAGCTAAGGGTTCTTAACTAAGGCACTCAACACATCTCCCTGACCTGGCTGTGTGTCTTATTTGTTTTTTAAAGGCATTTTCCTTGCATAATATGGGCAATGATTAATGTTACATCTTTTTATTTTATTTATGTATTTGACATTTGGTTACCAGAAAAGTTCACATGGGCGAGAAGTCCATTTTCAGTGGAGGCCCGGGGAGAAAATCTCCAGTACAGAAAAGGAATCAAAATATATAGCCTTTACATAATTAACATCAAAAGAAAAGTCAAAAATGCAGATAATCCCAGAAAGATAAAAAGTATATACTGTACATATATTTTTACAAGGAAAGGTAAATACAGATTTCTGAAACACGATTAACATACTTAGAAAATTTTACAAGGTAGATTAACAATAATGTGTGCAGGCATACAAGTTACATAAGAAGTTTAACAAAACAGCAGTTAGGTTAATTTATAGGAGGCAAGGTTGTTTCATGGTAAGATTACATAGATAGGTGGATGATAATAGAGAAGAGACTTCTATAATTGGTAAATGCAGAGGCCAACACTTATAAGTAAAAGTAGTAGAGAGACATTGTTAAAACTGAAGGAAAGGAAAGGAGAATGGTGGTAGTGCGGGGAGGAATTGACGAATTAAGAGAGAGACTAGCTAAGCAGATGGTAGGTTGAATCATCAGCACAGGGAGGTAGTGATTAGGCTGAGTAGAGTAAGGGGATGTACGTTAGAAGAATGGAGGTGAAAAATTAGTAGAGGAGATAGTGGCAAATTAAATAAAGGTAGAAGAAGGGAGACAGGTGGGGAGGAGGTAGAAGTGAAGTGATTCAACTTGGGTAAATTAAAGGAGTGGGAGTCAGCATGGTTTGGAACAGGGACAGATAATGTGCCCTGAGTCGAAAGTCTTTTAATTTAGACTTGAAATTCTTGAAGGTAAAGGTAGTTCTAATATCTAAGGGTAGTGCATTCCATAATTTAGTAACCGTGTAGTAGTATAGACATCGTCCTGCAGTTTTATTTGGTTTATATAGAGCTAAAAGCTGTTTGCCTTTGGAGTGGAGAGCCTGGTTAGCTGTGTAGATTTGAGGTATTGATTTTAAGGTGGGGCAGGCCTCAGGGTTATAGACAATTTTATTGGCAATTGTTAGTTGGGTGAAGTTAAGAAGTTGGGGGAATTCTAGACAGTTGAGGGGAGCGACAGACGAAGAGTGGTGTTTAAAATATGGTACCCCATTGCAAATTCAGTGATTTTGTTATAGCAGGATTAAAGATTATCTTTTTAGTGTATTCTGAAGGTTGGTTAAAATGGGGTGCTATATAATAAGGAAGGTAGCAGGTAGGTTGTGGCTAATGTTGTTTTGGTGGCTGTATCCATAAAGTTTTTGTGCCAATAGTGCATCCCTAGTTTTATATGGGTTTTTTGATATTATGTATATGGAGGTCACAGGTAAGTTTGTTATCTATTCTTATTCCTAGTAGTTTGCTATATGGGACTTCTTCTATTTCTGTGATATTTAATGAAAATATTTTAAAGTTAGTTGAACTTGCCCTTGGTGTAAAAAAGAGGAGTTTGACTTTGTTAGACTGAGTAATAGTTATGGATTACTGAGCCAGGACTCGATAGAGGAGAAGCAGCTTGAGTTATTTGTCTGAGGTGTACTATGTTATAACAACATTGTTACAAATACTAATCCTCTGAATTACAAGTACAGTCTTCCTGGCCTCTCCAGTGTTAGAATCGCTTTCCCTGTCACAGTTATGTGGCTTGTGTTTTTTTATTCCAATATCCAATGCCATGCTGGGGCCTAGGCGTCCTTATTCATTATCGCTAACCCTATCAAGAGAATTTCATACCTCCATGTTTTTAGCTCTGCTTTCATAAATAAATGACCAATTGCTCTAATTAACTCCCCTGGCATTGATTATTCCACTTTCTGGGTTTTCTCCAGTACATCTCTGTTCTGTATCTCCGGGTATGATTCTCATAGCTTCTCCTTCCATTTGGTGAAAATCCACCCAGCTAACATCATGAATGCTATGTTATGTGCACTTCCTTTATGTATTGGTCTACATCCAGGACCCCCCGTTCTCACAGATTTTTCTTAATATCTCAGTTAACACTATGTTGTTTTTCTAAATGGATTCATTATTGTTATATTTGGAGGTGGCCCAGAAAGCTTGTCCCACATATAACATGTGTGAGAATACATGCCAGTGTAGTCCCTGGATGCAGGTCTATGCATGAAGACTTTGCTTGATTTTTTTCAGAGTCTGCTCATCTAATCTTTGTATAGAGGCCTTGTATGTGTCCATTATCCTCACCACTAGATATTTTATTTCTCTGTCTTTCCATCGCTCTTGGAACTCCTCTCCTCATTTTCATCCCTCTTGCGGGTTGAGCTTGAAGGGTTGAGTTTGTATTCTGAGAAGGCACCACATTTTCCATCATCTTAACTCCATTTTTGAGTCTTTAATTGTAAGAATGAAATCTGTGTAGAGTGTAATTTTCAACTCCATATTTCCCCTACCTATAGCCATGTATGTCTGAGAACCTTACCATGGCTGCTAAGGGTTGGAAATTGAACACCCTTGCATAGACACTCCTGTTACTTGCAGTTTTCTAGTAAGAGATGCACAGAAATGTTTAGTCTTGCAGATATACCCCCTTAAATTTCTTGCAGCAATCAAACATCTGTGTCTGGAAATCCCCTTCTTCTTCAGGCTGTGAAAAAGTAGGACTTCACTCAAGCAAATGCTTTCTCTACATCTAATGATACTATACTTAATTTATTCGTCCTCCCTTTTGCATCTTGGAATATCATTAATATTCTTGTAATATTATCAAAAGTCCTTCTTCCCTCTATAAATCCACACTGATCTGAGTCTATTAATGCAGGCATAAACTTCCCCAGCCTAGGCAAGAAGATCACTGTAAACACTTTATAGTCATTTTTCAGAACTGTGATTGGTATAAAGGAGTCTGCATACCCTGGGATTTTCCTTTCCTCGTGAATTGCCACTATTTTATACTCATTTCATGAATATGGAAACCATGTAGTCATTAATATTTGTTCATTCACTTTCCATATTTTGCACCATTTTAGGCTCTCTTAGGTTTCAGACCTCTACAGGTAGTCCATCTGAGCCTGGATATTTATCATTTGCTGGCTTCCATATTACCTCCCTAATTTCCTCACGCGATTGATTTAAGCAGGGAGCCAGTTTATTCATCATTTAACCTTGATAAGTGGGCCTCCTTTAGAAAGTTCAACATCATTTTCTCCACTTTTCCCCCTATACTTTGAAGTATTCACTTTCTGAGAGTGTTTTCTAAATACTTCTAAAACTTCCCCTAGAGTCCCATCCATTGGAGTATTTATTTGAAAAATAGCTCTTTCCACCTAGTACTGTTGCAATCTAGCTTCCAACACCTTTAAGAGCCTTGGAGTGTTATCGTCTTTTACTTTTCTTACTGCTTGCCTCTGAAACAGCATCCTCCTATACTATTCTGCCAGTAGTTCATTAATTAGATTTTGCGATTCTTGTTTTTCAGACTCACATAACTTATCTTTACTTAGTTGAATTAACTGCACCTGGACTCTCCTCTGGCTACACACATTCTGTCTTTTGCATATTTTGCTGGATCTCTAATCAAAGTTTCTCCTTAAAATTATTCCAAGTCTGTATTACATCCCCTACATATCTTCTAGTCACTCTTTTAGAATCCTTGTTGTCCATTCTCTGAATTGTCTTTGCTACAGTTACATCACTTCCATGTCTGTTCTAGCCCAATTCAAGAAATGCCTAGAACGGTATCTAAAAATGAGATGGCTTTGCCACTGTGCTAATCCTGACTAACGCCTTCAATATAATCAAGTCATAAATAGGTCTTTTACCATCGCTATATTGTTTGAAAAATAGAAACACTCTACTTTTGTATAATGCTGAAGAAATTACTCTGTGTAGCTGGAACTATGATTTTCACTATGTATATTGTCTCTAATATGTTTGTTTTTAATAACTTTGTGTAACAATTTTTAAAGTTATGAGTGGAGCCTTTCTCCCCGGGACACTGCTGAAAATGAACATGTATCCATTCGGACTATCCCAGTCAACAAATCTAAAATAAAAAATAAATAAATACATACAGGTGGTACACCAGAAACGTCCAGTGAGCCAACCTATCATTCCACTCTGCCACTTTCATTTTGCAAACTATATATATATATATATATATATATATACACATATATATATATAAATATATATATATATATATATATATATATATATATATATATATATATATACTCAACATGAGAATACTATAGGACCTACCCTGGTACTGTGTAATAGGCTGGCATAATCTTTGGCAACACTTATCTTATCTGTTCTCAACCACTGCCTATATATTTTCCATTACTGTATATAAGCCTTTCTTTCTTTTTTCCCTCTGTCACTTTACATATATCTATCATCCTAAGAGTACTCACTATTTTTCTCATATTTCTATGCTCCTATCCTTCCGTGCTTCTTATTAATAGGTCTTACTTCAGTTTCACAGAACTCCACATTCCAGTTTCCCATCATAATTAAAATTCCTTCCTGAAAGTGTGTTATCACCAGTAGCATCTCTCTAAGTCCTGATCACTTTGTTCCAGGGAGGGTCATAGACTACCACTATTATAATCTTAACTCTGTACAAATGACCTTTCACTCTCACATAACAACCTTTTTCTTCAATTAGTAAGTTATTTAAATCTCAAGGCAATGTTAGGACTATCAACAGAGCAACTCACTCTACATTGCACCCATTTGTATGCAGAATTTATAAGTACTTTGTATCCCATTCTCCCCAGTGTCCCATGCTCTTCCTTGGTAAGATGCATTTTCTTGCTCAGCTACCAGTCTTATCCCTTCTCTTTTCACTATGTTCGTGATCCTCTCTCTTCACTGTATTTGTTAACCTCTCCCATTCCATGGTATTAAATTTACATCCATCCTTGCCACCTAACTTTCCTCCTTGGGTGAATATGTCTCCCATCTTTGCCTAAGAAAGTACCAAGCTTGATCCTGATGAAGTTTGTAATCCCCCCCCAAATGATTGCACTGGCTAAAAGCTTTTTGGACCCTTTTTAATCCTGTAGTTATCATGCCTTTGTTGAAGCTTATAACTCCCTCCTCCATCAATTACATGATCCTGTAACCCATACAGATAAAAAATTGCTTCCAAGGTATGAGCATTTAACTTGTTTAGGCATGAACCAAATGCCCCTGCCCTGTCTCATGATAAAAGGAGTTGCCTGATAAAACACTCTAAGCCTTTGAAGTATTAAACGTCCCCCCCCCCAACTGCACTCTGCAGCTATATAGCAGTCCCTTCTCATGATCATACTCCTTACACTTCCCATTCATCATATCTCCTCTGCTCAACACTTCCTGGTCCAAATCCTACTGTAGTATGCCTTGCCTCCTCCTGTATATGGTTTACTACAGTTTCTTTCAATTCTGCATGTCTTCCTCTAGCTACTGCTTAGCTTATCAGTGTTTATTTGCATAAATTACACATTAATTTCCCTTGTCCAGTCATTTCTTCATGATTTTTAAAATTTACTTCCAATTCCCATATCCTACTGTTAAATCACATTATTTGGGGTAAGTTTCATTCCCACCTACCATTTTAGCCCTTCTCCTACTACTTCTGCCACTAGTGGTATCACTTCTCCTGCAAATATGGACTCCACTTACTCATGAGACTGCCCATTCTCTAGGCCTTCACTTAGCTAACCATTTAGCTGTTTAGTGTTCATTTATTTAATTTATATAGAAATTCCCTCACTCTAGTCACTTTCTGATACTTTACCAGAATTTAATTTATTTATTTTTAAATTACATTATTTGGGCCAAGTTCCAGTCCAACTTACCATGTTAGCCTCTCCCATTTTGTTTCAGCCAGGGACTCTTCCTTTATCTCTTGTGTGTGCACTCCATTTACAAAAAGACATCCCCATCCATGTATTATGTTGAACCTTCTACACATATTCTGCATATTTTATTTCTAATCCCAACTTCTTGCATTCTTATATACCCATGCATCCATTATGAATGTGATTATTTCCCTGTCTTCTAGATTATTACATCATCCCTCTCTCTTCTCTTCAGGCCCCACTCATCTTATTATTCATTTGCCTTAGTATTAGCCCTTTCTATTGTGATTGGCTAGTGTCCGCTGGTAACCTCCCACAGGCGTGGGCTCTCAAACTGAACCAGACTACAACTTCCCAGTAAATCCCCTAGATTCAGACTATATATAAATATAATATATATATATATATATATATATATATATATATTATATATATATATATATATATATATATATATATATATATATATATATATATATATATATATATATATATATATATATATATATATATATATATATATATATATATATATATATATATATATATATATAATATATATATATATATATATATATATATATGTATATATATATATATATATATATATATATATATATATATATATATATATATATATATATTCCATAACAACTCATGCACTCTCCCTGACTGTGAACCAGTCAGGGGGGTGACTCTAAAGTCAGGCACACTGATGTTCCACTCACCAGGCTAAACAAGGAGAAAGTTACTGTCAGCTGCATGTCTGGTGCCAGGATCTGCCCACATAATGCATGCACTCAAGTCACTCCACAACAAGTACAAATATGACTCTGTCATTGTCCATGTTGGTGTGAATAACCTGAGATGTACCTCCCTGGACTACATGAAAAGAGACATGAAGGAGCTGTCCGATCTTGTAGCCCAGTCAGGTATGACCCTAGCTCTGAGTAGCATCCTGCCATCACCCAGAATGATGCCACAGTACAAGGACAAAATGATTGACTTCAACAATTGGCTAAGCTACTGGTGTCATTCTAAGGGGATCCAAAATCTGTCTGCCTGGGATGACATGATTGACAGACCACGATGCTTTGCCAGAGATGGCCTGCACCTGTCACCTTTGGGATTCTGGATACTGGCTAAGGCTCTTGCCATCCCTATAGTGCCTTTTTTAGGCAAGGTTCAAATGACAAACTCACCACCGTACCAGGTGTAAGCAAGCAAAATCTGAGGGTGATGCTACTCAATGCTAGAAGCGTAAACCTCAAAATGCTCTCACTTGGGGCACTCCTTAAAAGGAAAACATTGACATCTGTGCAGTTACAGAGACCTGGTTCAAGGCTCCAGAGAGCACCCCTGCATTACCAGTCTATAATTCATACCATACCTTTCGGCCACCTAACCTGGACCAAAACACTAAAGGCGGAGGCGTGTCCATATTCATTAAGGATATCCACACCTCCAGGTTAGTTGCTCAGCATAATGCATCCAAGATTATCCAAGTGCAGCTAACTCTGGGCAAGACCACAATCCAAACTGTAGCTTGCTACAGATCCCCCACCATGCCCCAGGATTCCCACTCCTCATTTCTTGATACACTGGAAAATATTAGGGTACAACTTAACACCCTAATAATGAGTGATTTCAACTACCCCACCATTAACTGGGAAAACAACTCATGTACCAACTCTTTTGCTCAACGTTTTCTGGAATTCATAAATTCCAATGTCATGGATCAACTTAAACACACCCCCACCAGGGGCAGCAATATCTTAGACCTAGTCATTACCAACATGTTCCAAATTTGAGCTGTACACCACAAATCTATTAATTACCTTTATTTTTAAATTAATATTTTGTTTGTTCTCTCCACTGTAACTGTTGATGTGCTGCATACCACTGTAAAGACATGTCTATTGTAATTTGTGTGTATACTGATCATGTTTAAATATCTAAATGTATCTGTAATTTTTCTATGTGGAGCTTTTCTCCCCAGGCCTCTGCTGAAAAAGGGCCTTTTTGGCTCAGTCAGACACTCCCGGTTAACAAACGTAAAATAAAAAATAAAATTACCAACATGGGCAACCGGTGTTCCACACCAGTGGTCAATTTGACCACAAGCTAATCACCCTAGACATCCACATCCCGCCCCCACTCCCCATTAGGGAAACCACCGTAAAAAATTCTCCACAGCCAACTTCATGCTTTTTAAGACAGACGTGCCAAACCTCATGATACCCATGCAGATGGACAACAGAGGTACGACTGCTGAATCCTAAACAAATGCACTTTATAAGCACTTACACAAATGCATGGATCGTGCAATCCCTAACAGAACCAAGATGCTATTCTCCAAAAAAAAGGAAGCCAATCTGGTGGTCCCCTGCCATAAACAAACTCTACAACAGAAGAAAGAGACTGTTGCAAAAAAGAGTAAAATCCCATGATTGGAGGAACCCCCTGGTCAGCCTCAGTAAAAGCTGAGATCCCTCATAAAATCCTCCAAAGCTAGTTACGAAAACAAAACTGCCACTGATTCTAAAGACAACCACAAAGCATTCTATAGCTATGTCAAGAACCTCAGTGGCAACACTCATATCTGCTCTGAGTTACAGCACAATGGCACTAAATATACAGAACCAACTGATATTGCCAACATCCTGGCAGTTAGATTCAGTGCTAACTTTACCCCCCTTTCACCCCCTAAAGGGACCATCTCTATACCGGAAGAATGCAAAGTTCCTGTAATCACAGCTGCACAGGTAAAAACTACACTCTCCAAAGCCAAGAACACAGCATCCATGGGACCGGACAACATCCCAGGCTGTGTTCTACACGATCTACAGAATGCACTGGCACCCCACCTAAGTACCATGTTCAGTCGTAGCCTCACCTCAGGCTTTGTGTCCGTTGAATGGCGCACAGCGACAGTTATCCCACTCCACAAAGGGGGAGCCACCATGGACCCTGAGAATAATGTCCCCATTAGCCTGACGAGCCTGTTCTGCAAGACTATGGAACGTATCATCATGGAACTTATAAACAATGACACTGGTAATCTCCAAACTCTGGACCCCACCCAGTTCGGGTTTGTAAAAGGCAGATCATGTCTCCTAAACCTGATAGACTTCTTTAAAGTGGTCACCAAAGCTGTAGATGAGGGTAAGGTGGTTCACACAGCCTATCTAGATCTTGCCAAGGCTTTCGACACCATCCCCCACTCTAGAATTATAGATAAACTCACTAAACTAGGTATAAATCCCTATGTCACAAGATGGGTTGCCAACTGGCTCACTAACAGAACCCACACGGTGAAAGTAGCAGACTCCAAATCCGACTTCAGACCAGTGACAAGTAGAGTACTACAGGGTTCAGTCCTGGGTCCTCTCCTGTTTGGTATCTACTTCTCAGAAGTACAGGCTAACACAGAAGATATTTGGCTAATGAAGTTCGCAGATGACTGCAAACTAGGAGCCATAATCGAAACTCCTAACAATGTGGACATCCTACAAAAGGGCCTCACTGAGACAGATGCCTGGTGTCAAAGCCATGGCCTCAAGCTCAATGCCAAAAAGTGCATTGTTATCTCTTTTGGTAAAAACTCTGTACCCATGAACTACCACTTAGGCAGTAGTCTACTTAACACTGAAAGCGTGATAAGAGACCTTGGGACACAGGTGGACAGTAGTCTCTCCTTTGATAATCACATTGCCACAGTAGTCAGGAAATCCTTCTACGTGGCACACCTCATCACAAAAGGTTTCTCATCCAGGAAAAAAGAGGTCATTGTTCCCCTCTACTCGTCACTCATTAGACCCATTTATAGAGTACAATGCCCCTTTTGGTATGTACCTCAACTAGAAAGGCCGCAGAAATACCTCACAAAGAGGATTACCAGCCTCAAACAGATGCCCTACGCAGACCATCTCAAAAAACTCCATCTTCACTCCGTCGCATATCACCTACTCAGAAGTGATCTCTGCCTAACATACAAACCTATATCAAACCCAGAGCTGTTGGACATGCTCCACTTAAAGAAATCCCAATCCCGCCGAGCTACATTCTCTAGGGACCTAAACCTTGTTACCACAATAAACAGAACATGCTGGAGAGATATATTCTTGTCCCAGGGACTTTCCATACTCTGGAACAAACTACCTATCTATATCAAACAAAGCTCCTCATTAGCACTCTTTAAGAAAAATCTTGATGATTGGATGGGAGATAGGAAATTCACCCCAGGGATCACTTTTGTGGCTCTGCTCGACAGGGGCACTGGAAAATAATTTGTTTGTGTGACGAAAGCCAGGGTACCTTTTTGGCTAGGCTTAGATAGGCCCTAGGGCCAATAGCCTAGTACCTACCTATGAACCTATATTACAGTTGCCATATATGTTCATAGGTTGGTACTAGGCTATTGGCCCTAGGGCCTATACAAGCCTAGCCATAACAATTCCCTGGATATTTCTTCCCACAATATTTTCTTCTCTGGACCCCTGTCTAGCAGGGCAACTGACATGATCCCCGGGGTGAATTTCCTATCTCCCATCCAATCATCAAGGTTCCTTTTGAAGAGGGCCAAGGAGGTGCTCTGCTTGACATGTATGGGCAGTCTATTCCAGAGTATGGGGAGTCTCTGGGTCAGGAACCTATCCCTCTAGCATGTTTTGTTCATTGTGATGACAATGTTTAGATCCCTGGAGCATGTGGCTCTGAGGGATTGGGATTTCTTTAAGTGGAGCATGTCCAACAGGGTTTGACATGGCTTGTATGTTAAGCAGAGATCACCTCTGAGTAGACGATATGCCACAGAGTATAGCTGGAGTTTTTTTAAACAGTCAGCATGTGGCTTCTGCTTTAGGCCTGTGATTCTTTTAGTGAGGTATTTCTGTGGCCTTTCCAGCTGTTGCAGATGTCTTGTGAGGTACATACCAAATGGGGCATTATACTCTATAATGGGTCTAATGAGGGATGAGTACAGTGGGATAATGACCTCCTTTTTTCTGGATGAAAAGCCCTTAGTTCAGGAAATAAATTCAGTTACAAATCCTGCTAAAAAGGTCTCCAGATTATAAGTTACAAAAAATGTATCTGCTTATCAGAAGTTCATTGTCCAAAGTTGTTCACAAAGGTTTATTTGTGCCAGCATTGTGTACTTTCACTTCTGGGCAAAGACTACATCAAACTCTCCTTTCACCACTCACTGACTGAATTGCTTCCACTTTGTTTCTCAATGTCTTGGATTTTTTAATGGGGGGGGGGATAATTCTTTAGCATGCTTGCTATCAACTCTTGGTACAGTCTGCACCTCCACTATGGCCATCTCTATGCCACTAATGCCATTCTTCCCATTAGCAACTGCTTCTGTCCATTTCCCACATGACCTCCTCCATTTTTGTGAATGACCACACCAGCAGGTTTGAATATAGCAAGGTAGATCAGTTTGCATCTTAGTTCTTTCACCTTGCACTGTTGCTCTGCTGGATGAAAGCAGCCTGAGATTTCCTAAATCAGATCTATGTAAACTGATACCTGTCTGAATTTCAGTCTAGGTCTCTAGAGTAAGGCTAGCACCTTTTCCTTAGTCACATATGTGGTGAAGCAGACAGTTATAGGCCTTGGGATTTTCTGTCTGTCTCGCAATGAATTCCACATGATTCTGAACTATCTCCAAATGTATTTTTTCTGACTGCCAACAGCATCCATTCGACAAACGTATTCTTTGTATAGTCCCTGCAGTTTCCTCTTTCTTGTTCTTTTGGAACCGCACTTCTAGAGAAATGTCTCCTCTGCAGTGTATCCTCATAATCTGTTAAGGTAGCATTTACAATGTTCAATTTAACCTCTGAGGTAGCTACTCTCATCTTCACTTCCTCATTCTCAGGTGACCGGAGAAGATGTGAATGTTATTAACAACCTCTGTCATTTCTTGTATTTTCTTATTTTTTCTTAAATAGTCCCTGAATTTGGTGTTGATCTTCCTTACTTCCAAGAAAACATCCTTTAAGGAAATTTCTTTTGTTATGATTTGGTCTTAATTGTCCTCGTTTTTTGATACCATCTCATTTCTTGGCAGTCTTTTCCTTTCTTCATCTACTGCAGCAACCTTATTTGTTATTCTCCCCTTATTTTTCATTCAAAGTACTAAGACTGAAGACCCTACTGATAGTGGAAGGGCTGTTTATCAAGATCATTGTTTAAGCTCTAATTTCAATATCTTTTGTGGAGCAGATATGATACATGCCTTTAGCCATCTGTATCATACCAGAAGTCCTTAACTGGCTCATTTTGATTTTATTTTTATGTAGTCTACGACTCACTTTTATCTTTTTTTATTTTATCTTAAGAGTACAGCCAATGCAGCCTTTACCAGAGATGCATCTCTTCTGTAGTAGACAGAGGTGAGCCTGAATATGTTTAAGTAGATAGCAAAATGTAAGGGCTGAAATGGGGGTCTTCAGAATTGTGTACTGGAGACCAGTCAATAAATTCTAATTAAACAATTACAGTGGGCTCTCAGGAATCAGACGTAGTTTGAGTTAGAATTTTTTGAGCAGAGCCTTTCTTCAGTTTCAGTTACCAACCTGACAATATATGGCAGTGGGTCACTGACGGGAAGTAAAAGTCCTTGCTTAGTAACCTCTGTTTCTCCTTCAGTTGCTTAGTATCTCTAGAAAGATACACCCCAGAGGGGGAGTTGTAGTCAATAGCGGCTACATAAAGAGGGGTGATAACATCTGTTGAATTGCTTAACATGCTCTGAGGCTTTTCCAGTTGCTTAATATCTCTAAAAAAGTACATCCCAAAGGAGGCGTTGTAGTTAATAACTGGCCTAGTTATAGTTGCATAAAGAAGGATAATGCCTTCTTTTAACCTGTATGATAGCTCTTTAGATATTAGTTGTGCTTCTACTTAGTGATCAAAAGAGGGAGTTAACAACCCAAGTTCTAAGATCCTTAAATACATTCTCATTTATATCTATAAAATTCAGCTCAAACAATACCTTACCTAATCCTGCTCACACGCATGTTCATCACCATGGCCTGTAGTTAAAGCATAACCTTCTTACAGCTTATAACAAAGTTTTTGCACTGCTCTACTTGAATCATTACAATCCTAACAACTTCCCTCCTGCACTTGAAGTAATACATCCTTTTTTACCCCCCCCCCCACCAAACAGCACTTCTCATCTTGCTCTTTTTCTAACTGACCCCATCCACTGCTCTACCATTCTCATGAATCCCCTGTATACCTAAGTTATAAACTTTCTAGATACACCAGTTTGGAACAGGCAGCATAAATAGAACTAATCCTATACCATGCTGTCTGAGTCATATGCTACCAGCATTATCCTCATATATACTATCGCCCCTCCCCTCCTACATCATTTTATAACTCATTTCATTATATCTCTAGAGCTTTTTACAAACCTATACAGTACTAAAATCTCCCTTCCTACATAATTTTATAATTTACTTCTTTATGTATCTTTTACTCCTTGCAAACCTTTATTTACTGAAATGTAAGAACACTAAACTTCTTTACAACATTTTCCCTTCTGCAGTATCAGTCCATTTGCTTCTGCAAGATCTTACAGCTGGAACAATTGTATACACTTACAAGTGTTGTAATTACGTTTTTCAATTGAAATGTGATTGGTGTTTTTATGAGAACCGTCTGAAATTCACGTTAATATAAATGTACTGTGATGCAGCTTTTCTCCCCTAGTCTCTACTGAAAATATGATCTGCCCAGTCGGACTTTCCCGTCAACAAAGACAAATAAATGCATTTATAAGTGAAAGCACACAAACTAGTAAATACGAATAAGAGCAGTACGGCACACAGGTGTCCACAAATTTACTTTTTATTGAGTGCTTTCGTCAGCTATTAAGCCAAAGACTTCTTCAAGTCTTTGGCTTAATAGCTGATGAAAGTGCTCAATAAAAAGTGAATTTGTGGACACCTGTGCGCCATACTGCTCTTATTCGTATTTACATTTATAAGTGAGGTATTGGCTATACAGTACATTGAGGAAAACAACTGTTTACCAAATATTACTTGTTTATGATGCCAGCATGGAGTACAGTCTCAAATGCTTTGCCCAGAGTCACATAAGCTGTATGAACATAATGACAACTGTCTTCAGTCTCTCTGACCTTCTCAAAGAAGTTAACTAAACTGAGGAGACAAGATCTCTGTTTGACAGAGCCAGCTAATGTGAAATAGCTTGATAAGGTTTTTGATATAGTCTGATGTGAAATATAATGCATTATATGGCTTATTGTACAATTTTCAATATAGTTTATGTGCTGGGTATTTTGGTGTTTTTTTTACAACCCATTTATTACCAAATCCATACATAACTGTGCTTTTTCCAATGGACAGATTATCCCAGTTCCCTTATTAAATACTTGTAGTAGTTGTTCAGTAAGGAGTCTGCTTAGCTGTAATTTTGGTGAACCTACCCAATCAACACTGAGATCACCAAGTATTATCAATTCATATATTTAGCTATAGCTAATATATCGTGTATTTTTTTAGACCATGTCAGGTGAAAAGAGAGAAGGTGGCTACATATGGTGGCAATTAGTATTGTAGTAGGGGCTCTGAGGAGAGTTTGCACTAATAATAATAATAATTTTTTTAATTTTCTCATTTTTCTTTTTTGCCAATGCTTTAGTTGTTTTAATTTTAAATTTAGGTATTGTCTTTTTAAATAGTTTAGCAGTAGTGTTTTGGCTCATTGGTGTATTTGAATTTTTGATGTCATCAATTAATTTGTCATAATTGTTTTAAATAAGGTGCTTGTTAAGTGTCAACCGACTCTGATGATGCCTTTTTAGGTGGGTGGATGTGTTGCTATTAAATATCTCCTGTTTAGTTCATTGCTGGTCCTGAAATTCTGTTTGCAGTTGTTGCTTATCGTGTTTTATTTGTTATTTGTGCATTGCCCTCCTGTGGGGTTGCGTATTCCTTTTTTCTTCTGAAGAGTTTGCACTATTGTCTAATGGAGGCTGCTGTCAGATGTATTCCAATTAGCTGGGACAGTAGGGAATAATTTGATTTCTTTACTTATCAATGTTAGTTTACCAGCAACTGTCCTTTTAGCTGGTTTGTTGTCAATTAAAAAAGTGATGAATTTTGTACTATGTGTGATAACAAAATGGTGTATTTAAGCCAGGATTTGGTGACTGATACTGTCATAGGGTTACTTAGGACAATAAAGGATGTCAGTTGTTACTGTTTATGGTTTTATTATAGTTAATGTTCATATAGCCAGTAGACAGGTCTTCTGGATTCAAGTACACATATTGGGGAATAGTCTCTGGTGCTTTATTTCTGTGGACGTCACCAGACTGCAGTATCAGGCAATTCCAGGGTGATGAAGAAGGAATAATTATTGCCTGTTCTGAAGCTTGGCAGTGACAACATTGAGTATTTCTATTATAAATTGCTGGACTCCTGTCAAGTGGATATCCTAGCACATGTTTTTAATGACTGGCTTTACAATGCCGGAATGAAGAAGTGTGCATTAATGGAAGAGCAAAGTGAATACAGATGATCTGGCTGACATCTCCTGGCAATGATTAACACTGATTGTATAAGTTGCCTGCCAACACAATTCAGCATCAGGTAGCTGCTTGCATGATGGGTAGAGATAGAGCTTTGGGGCTTGGGTACATTAGAAGACAAGGGGAAATAATTTTTGCTGCTTGGTATAAATAAAGCATTTGGTTTTGATTTAAGTTGCTAAGAGCATTTGCTTATGAATTTGTTTGTAACTGGTGTGAAGGATAGTTATGCTTCTTATAGGTTCATTGGTAAGTACTAGGCTAGCTGCATTTGTGGGCCATTTTAAGCCTAGCCAATTTCCCTTTTTGTGCTTGAAATAACCAATCCCATTTAGTCATAGACTGACCTTACCCATCCCATACTTGATTGCTTGATAATTATGTATTACTCCTAATGAAAATAACTGGGATCATGCCATAGATAATTTAGGGGGATCCTTGCATAAGATAAAGCATTTAAGCTCTGCCTCTGTCCATTAGTAGTATGGGGGCAGTCCTGGGGTACATTTTCTGATTCCAATCCATAGATCTAATCTGTGCTTGAATATGGACAGAGATGAACTTTGTTTTATGTGGTTAGGGACCTTATTCCACAACAGCGGTATCATCTGAGAGATATAGCTGTCTCTCCAAACAGTTCTGTTGATGTGCAGAATAGGTTTAGATCCCTAGACCAAGTATTTCTGATGTCATTTAACTTGCTGATGTGCAGTAAATCCATCAGTAATCAGTTGGAGGATGTGTTGTATGCCAGACACAGGTCACCTCTTAGCAGTCTGTAAGATACTGAGTAAAGTGACAGGGCTTTAAGTCAGTCCATGTGGGACATGTTATTTAGGCCTTGTATCCTTTTAGCTGGGTATCTCTGTGGGTGTTCCAGATGTTGCATGCATATGGAAGTATACATGCCAAAGGGAGCATTATATTCAATAACTGACCTAATAAGGGCTGAGTAAAGGGGAACAATGACATCCCTAAATCTGGACATAATCTTTGTTTATAATCTGCAATGCAGTAGGCCTTTCCTACAACAACAGACACATGTATGCCACTGTCTACTTAAGTTCCCAGATCCCAAACAACTGGGTCAGCTCTTACTTGGGTATTTTCAATGTGGCAGTTCCCTATGGTAGATGACATCCCAGAGCATGCCATAATACATTTTTAATTGCATTTAGTTACAGCCCATGCTTTTGGCACCAGTTATGTATTTGGGACAAACCTTCCTTTAGGATGGCTAATGCATTTTGGGCTTCAGTGACTGTTCCTAGCTTGCAGTCATTTGGAAACGTAATCAGCCAGAGCCCTTTGATATTGATTTTTACTTCAGAAAAGTAGATTCCAAAGAGGAGCGATCCCAGCTGGTCTCTTTGTGGGAGTAACTTCCTCTATTTTGATTATCTACAACTTATCTGTGCCCCAGTTGTCAATCCACTGGTTGACATAGTAGTTTATTCTCACTTTATATAGCTTTTCAACTATGCCTGAGTGGGAAATTGTGTCAAAAACTTTGGCCAGGTTGAGGTATGAGGTGTGTACCATTTTGTCTTCATTTATTCCTTTGGTGACCTTTCAAAAAAATCCACCAGATTGAGAGTAAGCATGACCTGCCCTTGATGAATCCAAACTGAGACAAGTCCAATGGTTGGAGGTACTCTTTGTCTGGATTAATTATTTCCAAAATAAGTCATTCCATGGCTTTGCATATGAGGCTGGTCAAACTTATGGGTCAGTAATTGCCTAACTCTGTGGAAGGTCCTCTCTTATGCAAGGAAATGACTGTAGTGGTTCTCCATTCACTTAGTGCAAAACCATATGGAGCTGAGATTGAGCAGTATTGTTAGGTTGTTGCTAAATCATGCTTCATGCTATTTAAGATGCATCCAGGGATATTGTCAGGGCCATCAATGTAGTAATTTTAGCTTCTGACAGCACTTTTACAACTAGGTTTTGTATGGTAGCTGGAAGCGATCCAGTTTCAGGTATATCTTGAGGGACAGATTATGGGGAGAGGTAAAGTTAGAGCTAAAGTTATCAGCCAGTAAGTTTACTACATCTTCAGCCATTGCTGCATTGTTGAGATTCCGAACATAACTAAAAATGCCTCATGACTGTCTTTGGCTTGTGCAGCTAAGTAAGCCACTAACTTGTCTTTGGTGGATTTTAATAAACTCCTGAGTTTCTTTATTTCAGTGATAAGGGCTCTAACATTCTAGGAATCTTACGTTTGGTCAAAATTCTTTTCATTTTATTACAAAGAGTGTCGATATTATGGTTCCATGGGGTGCTGCTGCATCTATGCAGCTGTTTATATGCTGGTATAGTGTGGTGGTGTAAGTTTCTGCATTTTCAGTGGAGTTAAGAGGGTTTGGAACTTGCTAATATATCAGTTAGGAGTAGGTAGTTTGCCTTAAAGAGATTTCTAAAGGTACCTTGGGTGGAAGGTATCTCTTGTTTCAGTTTTATTTCGAAAGAGACTGCTTTATGGTCAGACCTAACAAGTGATGAAGATACAAAACAGATGACGCAAGATGTTCCCATATCAGTAAAGAGAAGATCCAAGATGGTTTTCCCCGTAGTGGGTACTCTGACTAATTTTTCCAGGGCATTTGTGTTGACAAATTCCAGGAATCTCTGTGCTTGTGCATTAGTGGTGGTGAATGTTTTGCAGTGTATAACTGGATAGGTTAGATCACCTAGGAAAATGGTATTGGGTTTACTGAGTGATTCTAGTTCCTCTAGATAGGCATGTGACTTTCTTTTGTCATAGAGGGAATTTTGTCATGGAAAGAGACCAGGCTTACCACTGCTCTATGCTATGGGACTGCGGTGAATGACTTACAAGTGAAATGGTAGGAAAGAAAGTGGGTATGAAGTAAAGTTGCTTGCTTAGTTCTGTGTTAGCTAGCCAGCTGTCAAGAACAGTACAGAGCAGCTTAGGAATTCTGGCATTTTGACGTCTGAGGAGACCAGCTGCATATACATATAAATTTCGTAATATTGTTTTGTTAGGTGGAAATTCATTATCTTGTACTGTTTTCAGGGAGCACCTTTCAATGCTTGTAAGACGTCAGTAGACATTGGTGAGGAGTAATGGCATGTTTTTATTTCAGTAAGGAGTCTGCTTAGCTGTAATTTACCCATCCCATACTTGATTGCTTTCTTTCAGTTTTACAGGTGAGTTTAGAAGTAAGGATTGTGAATGCTCTGCATTGTTGAGAATGAGTTTTTTTAGCTATATACAGGCATGTGCAGAACTTCGGAATTATTGTCTTTTGTCATATTCTAAAAAAACCTATATTTGAGTACAGGTAGTTTGCTGTGGTTAACAAATTAAAGTGCAAGAGTTTAAGCAGTTGTCTGTACAGGAGCAAATGTGATACAAACTCGCAGAGGATAGGCCATGTTTAGTGGAAGAGTATGGCTGGTATATGGTGACACACCAATTTGCCTTTCTCCACTCTGTCTACATATAGGGTTTGTGGGAAGTTTTGGAAGTTAGGCTATCTGTTTCAGGTCTTACACATATCATATAATGGAATATTGTGTCTGGATTGCGTGGATGTGAAAGATTGCTATGGTATGGGATAAGCTAATTGTACAGACTTTATTGAAAATGTGAGTACAACCACATGTTGTGATTGATGGATATCATAATATGTAAAACACAAACTGTTGAAAACTCAAAATATTGAAAACTTATTTAATGCAATGTGTATGCCCCCTGCACCCCTATGTGGTGGGCGGGCTATGGCCCACACCCCCCTTGCTAGTTATATATCCCAACTCAAAGATTGCGCACCAATGGGAAAGGCCAAATTCCCATTTTCAATATTTTGAGTTTTTCAACAACCAAATGAATGCAACCCATTCTGGTTTAACATAATAAAGGTTGTGTTATTGCAGCAACTTTGTTTCATGTTCAGTAAGATGTTAACATTTTGATTTACGCAATGCTCTGTAGAGTTGTGACCTGACAGTTTTCTTTTTTTAATTTGAGGTTTACAACTGCATCTCTCCCTTTCTTGACATGGGTAAACAATAGCATTTTGGTTAATTAATTTAGTTATTTTATTTATTTATTTCACATTTGTTAACCTGGTTGATCCAATTGAGCACATACCCATTTTTAGTGGAGACCCGAGGAGAACAGCTCCAAAAGTAATTCTTACAAGAGTAACGCAGTAAGTGCATTGATTAGATAACATACAGTGCAGTAAAAATGCAGCATAATTTTAACATTTGTAGAGATATCATATAAATACATATAATTTGAGAACAAGTACAAGCAGGAGTATGCAATTAGCAGTCAAGAATTTTTAAGATTAAGTAGATTTGACAAAGAGAAAAGAAATAAGGAGAAAGAGAGTAGGATCCTGACAGGGGTAGATCCAAATTTTCTGGAAAGAGTGTTTTAGTTATTTTTTGAAACTGTTTGTATGATGTTTTGCAAGTTAGAGGGGAGGTTGTTCCAGGCTTTTGTTGATGATTTAGATAAGAGATTGCCTATGTTCATTTTGGGTGTACATGTTTCTAGAAGAAGTTTTTCTGAACTGCGTAGGAGACGAGGGGGGAAATAATATGTGACTAGATTGGCAAGACAGGAACATGGTTTGGATTTATTTAGTATGAGGTGGGTTAAATGTAGTTGGGATAGTTTTAGATGATGGGAAAATTGCTATGCAATGGTGGGTAGGATTAGGTAAGTTGTCTGCAAATTTAGCAATTTTATTTCAAGTTTGTTCTAGCTTGGAGAGTAGACAGGATTGAAGTTTGGTAAGGACTGTTGATCCATAGAGGAGGCTTGGAAGGAGATAGGTTTGGGCTAGGGTGAGTCTAGAATCTGTGGAGCAGAATTTTGAATTACGGTATAGCAAGCCAAGTGTTTGGTTCATTTTCTTAATTGATTGGTGAATGTATAATTCAAATTTTAGTTGATCATCAATTGTCATTCCTAGTAATTTTGTGTGAGTGTCTACATTTATGATAGTATTTTTAATGAAGAGATAGAGAAGGTAGTCTTTAGGTGGTCACTGGTTTTAGGGAGAAAGAGAAGTAGCTTTGTTTTTTTTGAGGGTTTAAAATAAGCTAATTATCATTTAGCCAGTTTTCAACAAGAAGGAAATATTGTTGTGTATGTGTCTGAAGTTGTGAGATTGAGTTAGAGGATGTAAAATGAGCTCTTTATCCAAGAAGGACAGGAACTTTACCACAATTGATCTTGGTGGTGCATTAGGTGAAGATGGTATATTATTTGGAAAATAACAAAATTATTTGAGTTAGAGGATGTAAACAGAGTGGAGTCATCAGTGTACTGTATAAGGCTGGACAGGGGCATATAAGTCATTAATAAAGATGTCAAAAAGAAGGGGTCCAAGTATAGAACTCTGGGGTATGCTAGTGTGTATAAGAAAGAAGAGCTAGAAGATTCCCATCTGACTGATTGTAGCCTGTCTGTGTGATAACTGGAGAACCACTAGAAAGTTGAGCTGGAAAGATTTAGGTTAGCCAGTTTATTCAGAAGTTTGGGGTGTGATACCATATCAAGTGCTTTAGATAAGTCTAGGAACAGACATGAGACTGGTTTACTGCTGTTCCTAGCTTCAGCGATGGTGTGAGTGAAGGCTAGTAGGGCTGTTGAGGTGCTGTGGTGAGGTCAAAAGCTGTGTTGGTTAGGGGTAAAGAGATTGTTTTGGAGGAGGAAGTTGAGTATCTGGTTGTGTACACATTTTTCTAGAATCTTGGACAATGGGCAAAATATAGCAATGGGTCAGTAATTAGAGGGATCATTGGAGTTGTCATCTTTATGAAGGGGGGTAATGTAGAAGGATTTCCAGATTTTGGGTACAGTAGCTTCTTTGACAGATCGATCAATAAGAATTGAGACTGGATAGGATTAGAGTTTGCTGCAAGCTTGAAGAAGTGAGGAGGAGCTTGTTGGCAGAGGGAGAACAGGGTTTACGTTTGAGAAGCAGAGACTTTATGTAGGAAACAGAAATAGGGTTGAGGGAGAACCTTGTGTCATTATTTGTAGTTTGGGGTGGAATTTTTTATGGGGGATTGTGGCTTGCATTAGTCAATTTGCTGATGGAGTCTATGAAAACTGGTTAACAAGAGAGGTGGTGTCTTGGTCAGAGAGGTTAGGGTAGGGATTGGGAGTTTGAGGTTTACCAGGGTGGAGGATAGTGTTAATACTCCTTCAGAAATTTTGGGGGTTCAGTTGAGCAGTGGTTTGTGTCTTGGTGTAAATAGTCTTTTTATCATTGTATATTTGTTTCTTGGCATGGTTCCTAAGTTTAAATAGTTGGAGGTGGTTGCATAATGAAAAAATGGATGTATAATATGTGGATGATATATCTATACTGATATAAGATGGTATGAAATATTCTAATATAATATGTTCCGGGATATTTTATGTTCTTTATTAAAAAGCCCCATATCATTTACTAGTGGATAGAAGTACCATCCAATAAGATAATAGGGCATTGAGAAGACAGCCATATATATGAGGAGGAAGAACCTGTAATGAAGGAAATGTACTTAATGAAAGTGACCTGGAAAGTTCTCAGAAAGTAATAACCATGAAAGAAACTGATAAGCAGATAATGTGCCCAAGTTTCAAGTAACCAAGGTAGAAATATTATTATGTGAATGAAATAGCAGACGTGATTTAGAAAGATAGCACCTCTCCTGAAATTCTGGAAGTGCCAGTAAGTATATGCATAGCCAAGGACACTAATTTTCCATTTTTTCCAGAAAATAATACTCATAAATCTAATGTCTGGACTGCCGAATACTAGAAAACCATGGGATAAAATTTAGCATCTGAGGTAAGAACACTCATTCACTGTAACTTGTATTTCTTCTTGGTACTTGTAATAGTGTAGTTTTGCTTCCTGGATAATCTGTACTTGTAATCTGTTTTCATCTGGTGCACACATATATAGCCTCACTAACAAATTACAATGGGATCACAATAATGACCAGAAATTATACTTATCCCAGGAAGAATTCTTCCATTTTTTTCTCATGAAAATGGAATGTTGCATTTTTCAATACCCATAAATCAGTACAAGTGGCCCTGGTGGAGAAGATGACAGTTACCTAAACCCTAAATTTAAAACTTCCACACAGTTCCTAATCTGACTCCTTCGTCCCTTATCCTAAACCTTCACTCCCCCTCCCTAACCCTAAAGTCATGATCACTTGTTAAACCTAAAACTCCTACCCCTGACCCTAAATTCCCCAATCACTCCCTAACCCTAAAATTCCCTTCCCAAGTGTAATAGATGAAGGAATTTCTGTGCCACTGTGGCTGCCCAGACTCTTCAGAGGGTGTTCTACAGGGGATCAAGTTCCAAGAACTCGAAAACCACTGTCACAAAGCCATGGACTTTACTGCCTTGTACTTTGTGAAGGCTGTTACTCATTCTCAGACTTGAATATGAGTTTGGGCAGGCAGCTGTAGAGATGGAGCTGGAGCTCAAGGGGGATTTTAGAATTAGGGAGCAGAGGGACTTTACGTTTAGGGAGCAGGAACTGAGTTTTAGGGTTGGGGAATGAGAAGGGAGTTTTAGGTTTAGGAACTGGAAAGGGAATCTTTGGGTTAGGGAGTGATCGTTTACAAGACTGGGTGTTGTGAGGGCTATGTAGAAAAGGGAGATTGGGTTAGTGGGAGTTACAGCACTCGCCTTTTCAAGCAAGTGGCAGTGAATAGGTGTTTCTATAATCTGTTACAATATTCTAAATCAGCAATTGACAGTGTCTGTTTAATAAATTTCCTCTGAACATGCTTTAGTTGATGTCTCTTATTCGTCTGTAACACATATGACAAGAAGGCTGGGGTTTTGTTTAGATGCTTTAATGCATAGAAACACATCAGGATGGATAGCAGCATCACTAAATATGTACAAACTAGTTAACAGACAAACCTTACATACATACATGCTTACATCTCAACTGCTTACTACAAAATGGCAGTCAGACTTGCACGTGCTCAGTATTTATACTCTTGTGCAAGCCCTTGGATAGCTTCTTAAAGGTATATACACACATTGATTTACAGTTGGTATAGTTCATTCAGTGCATGTGAACATGTTATTTTAAGACTGGCCAGTTAAGCAATTTATGGACATAGCATAATGTAGCTGGTGCCATGATACTCAATGCCTTGAAAAGTAGCACTATCATTTTCAAAGCTTTGGGTATGGAAAATGTAGAATTCTTTTTGAAGCAGTTTGTTATTAACTATAACTCCAAGATCCCTCATTTCTGTAACGATGGCTTTTAGCTGATTACTCACCACAACTGAAGATTCAGTCATCTAGCATGCAAACAGCATGACTCTATATTTATATAGACTGAATGTCAGTTCAGTATTACCCCTCTATTGGCTGATTTTTTAATCCATTTATACAATTAAAGGTCACAGTAAGGATAATGCCTTTACCCTAACTAGACCACAATTCAAAACATCCATTAGGGATAGAGCTTTCTCCAGTCTATGCCTTGCTTTATAAAATCATATCCAAAGAGAAGGTAGAAAAAAACAGATCCTTTGGGATTTCAAACATGCAACTATATGAACACTGGATATGCTTTCAAGACCAATACAATATTTCTTGATAAGGCTCTACAAAACCAGTTATTACTAGATACTTTTAGTTACCATAACCCAGGGATTACACTAAATATATGTGTGTGTGTGTGTGTGTGTGTATGTATATATATATATATATATATATATATATGTATATATATATATATATATATATATATATATATATATATAATATATATATATACATACATACACACACACACACACACACACACACACACACACACACAAATATATATATATATGTATGAGACTCCCTCCAGTACAGTGTGTACCCTTTTAGTAAAAAAAAAAAAAAAAATTCATAAGTTCTAAAATGACTTTCAAACTTCTGACTTGCAGTGGAGCCATACATATGCATTGTACTTGTTTTATAATGAAACATTCTTATGCTGTGTTTTGATAAATGCATCTCTAGTTTGGTTTAAAAGTATAATTTCCTGGAGCCGCTTCAGGTGCAACTAACTGTTGGTAGGACACCTATTCACGTCATTGACAGCTACAGGACCCACTCTGCCTACTTGGATCTACTGCAGTCCATCAATATATATCCAAACACCATGGTTCTAGGTGATTGTAATTACCCATCCATTGACTGGGTAAATTACTTCTGCTTAAACTCATTTACCCAAAAGTTCCTCATTTTCATTAATTCTAATGCCCTGGACCAGGGTTGAGAGGGTTGCCTAATGGTTAAGATGTTTGTCTTACAAACACAAGGTACAGGGTTTGAATCTCACAGGGGATAACTGGCTAGGCTTAAAAATGGCTCGCAAGGGCAGTTAGCCTAGTACTAACCTATGAACACCTATGAACACCCCAACTAGGGGAGCCAACATTCTGGATCTGGTGCTTACCAATATGGGGGACCACTGTAGCACCTCAACTATGAGGTCTTCCCTTGTCATATCTGACCACAAATTAGTCTCATTCGAAGTAACTATCATACCTGAACCCTTAGCAGAAACTAAACTAAAAAACTTCTCCAAAGCAGATTATATCCTTCTAAGAGATGGTATAAATAGCTTCACTGCACCTCCCCCTTCAGATGTAATTATTAACTATGCAGAGTACTACACCAATGCTTTTTAAAACATGTATAACTGCATTGACATGGCCGTACCTGATAGGACCAAAAATAAGCTCTTCAAGGAAGAGCAAACCTGCCTGATGAAAACAGCCATTAACAGGCTTTACAATAAGAGGAAGAAATTGTTGACCAAAAGTAAGAGGGAGCATGCCCTAAACTGGAAACACTCCCTCCTCAGCTTAAACAAGCAAATAAGACTTCTTGTGAAGTCCTCCAAAGCAAACTATGAATCCAAATTAGCGTCCTCAACTAAGGACAACCATATGGCATTCTTTAGTTATATCCATAGCCTAAAAGGTAAGACCCAGATAGGCGCTAAACTGGTAGTTAATGATAACACATAAACTGAACCTGTGGACATAGCAAACCTGCTAGCCAACAGGCAGTGTGAAAACTTCACTCCTCTGTCCACACCACACATACGTCATGACATTCCTTCCACCTGTCCCCCATCTTGCATCTCTAGAGTGCAGGTTGCATATGCTGTCTCTAAGGCCAAGAACACAGCATCTATGGGACCTCATAACATCCCAGGCTGCATCTTGCATGGGTTCCAGCAAGAACTAGCAACACCATGGGTATTTTTTTCAATCATAGTTTAAGCACTGTCTTCATCCCAGCTGAATGGAAAATGGCCACCATTATCCCTTTGTACAAAGGTAGTGCTTCTACTGACCCTGGGAACTATAGCCCTATTAGCCTGACTAGCCTTATCTGCAAGGCCATGGAGTGAATCATCATGGATCTTACCAACAGAGAGATAAGTAATCTCCAAACACTTGACCCTATTCAGTTTGGATTTGTCAGAGGGAGATCATGCCTGTATAAACCTGGTGAACTTCTCGGAGACCGTCACCAGAGCCCTGGATGAGGGGAAAACTGTGCATACAGCCTACCTGAACTTGGCCAAGGCTTTTGATACTATTCCCCACTCAGGCATTATTGACAAACTCACCCAGCTAGATATCAACCCTTATATGGTTAGGTGTGTCACTAACTGGCTCACCAATAGAACCCATACAGTCAAAATAGGGGAATCCACCTCCAACAGCAGACCCATAACCAGTGGTGTTCCACAGGGATCACTCCTCAGACCTCTACTGTTCAGAATCTATTTCTTCAAAGTACAACCAAAAACTAAAGGTCCGTGGCTGATAAAGTTTGTTGACGACTGAAAACTGGGAGCAGTCACAGAATCCCCAAATGATGTCAACATCCTACAAGAGGGTCTTATGCAAACAAATGACTGGTGCCAAAGTCACGGCCTTAAACTCAATGCAGAAAAATGTATTGTCATCCCTTTCAGTAAGAGCAATGTTCTGGCTAATTACCACATCAACAGAAACACCTTAAGCATGCACTCAGTGGTGAGAGACCTGGGCACACAGGTTGACAGCAACCTTACCTTTGATCACCATGTCTCCACAGTGGTAAGAAGTGGAATCTATTGCTCATCTCATAAGTAAGGGCATTGCCTCCAGAAAAAAAAGACGTTATAACCTCCCTGTACTCTTCCCTCATCAGGCCAATAACTGAGTACAATGCCTCTTTTGGTATGTACTTTTCCAAGCACCTGCAGCAATTGGAGAGAGTACAAAGGTTCTCGCAAGGAGAATTCAAGGTCTTCAGCATCTGCCCTATGTGGATTGGCTGAAACCACTGTCAATGTACTCCATTTCATTCAGACTACTCAGAGGCAATCTCTGCCTTGCATACAAGGCAATCTGTGACTCTGCTTTACTGGGAATGCTGCATATCCATAAATCCAATGGCTCATGGGTTACTCACTCGAAGGAACTTAACCTGGTATGTGACATTAATAGGACCTGCTGGAGAGGCAGATTTGTCTCCCAGAGGTTACCACATCTGTGGAACAGACTCCCAATTTATATAAAGCAGAGCAACTCTTTGGCCCTCTTCAAGTGCAATCTGGAAGATTGGATGGGTAACCATAAATTCACTCTGAGGGTTCCACCTGTGTCTCTCTTGGACAGGGACAGTAGGTGCTGATCATGGAAACAAGGGCAGAACCTGGCTAGGCTTGTAATAGCCATTACATCACCTATGATTGAGTACAATGCCCCATTCGGAATGTATCTGACCCGACACTTGCAGCAGCTGGAGAGGCCACAAAAGTTCCTCACCAAAAGGATAAAGGGTCTCAAACATCTGTCCTATGCTGCCCGACTGAAAGAACTCCAGCTCTATTCAGTCGCAGCTTGCTCAGAGGTGACCTTTGCCTAACATACAAGGCCATGTCAAACCCAGATTTGATGAATATGCTTCACCTCAAAAAATCTAGATCCGTCAGAGCCACAAGGGCGGGAGACTTAAACCTCGACACGGCTATTAATAGGACGTGCTGGAGGGATAGATTCATCACCCAAAGACTCCCTATGCTGTGGAATAAAATCCCGGTATATGTGAGGCAGAGCACCTCGCTGGCCTTGTTCAAGAGAAATCTTGACCAATGGATGGGAGATCGCAGATATACCCCAGGGATTACCTCAGTGTCACTGCTCAACAGAGGCACAGCAAAATAATAGGTATAGTTCCCCATACTAAAGGGGTGGCATAAGCCACAAAACTATGGGCTAGGCTTGTAAATGCCCTCGGGCAGATAGCCTAGTATGAACCTATGAACCTATGAACCTATTAGCCTAATAACTTTGTATAATCCTGTGACCTTCTTTGCTCAAGAATATTGGACAAGGGGGCGGAGCCAAGATGGCCAACTGATAGCAACAGTTTTTCAGAGCTCCATGAAACTAGTATAAAAAAACAGAAAATAACGTATTTTATTTTAGCAAATATACTTAGAATTGATAGATGAAAGTATAAACAATATTATTAGTAACTTTGGTGAACTTAGGAAAGTTTTTTTCCTGTCAAATTATAAAAGGAGAATATATCACTTGTGGAGATGAGCACTTCGAAGACTTCTCATTCTGACATGGCTTTAAAAAAAGAAATGCAGCTTGTGTCATCTGCTCTACAAGAACTCTCACTCAAAATGGATGATTTTAATGAGAATTTACAAAACCTCAAGGAAAACTGTCAGAAACAAACAGATGCTCTAAAGGAACTTATACAGCAGCATCCATTCAGAATAACACACTTAGAAGCATCCCTGAATGATCTTGATGGAAGACTGAAGGAAGAAGAAAGCCAGAAAGATTTTCTCATCAAACAAAACATTTGGCTTTTCAATACAGTGGATGATCTGCAAATCAGGGAGAGAAGGTCAAATATAAGGATTTTTGGCATTCCTGAGAGAGCTGAAGGAGGAGATATCATTTCTTTCCTGAATACCTGGATTTCAGAGATTTTAGATTTAAAGGAGGGTCTGTCCTTTGGTATTGAAAGGGCTCATAGAGCTTTAGGAAAGCCAGTGTCAACATCCTCCTCTACTCCTCCCAGATCAATAGTCATAAAGTTTCTATCTTATTTGGACAAGGAGTTGGTCCTAAAATCTGCCTGGAGGAAAAGTCCATTAAAATTTAATCAAAACCCAATTAGGTTTGATAATGATTATTCTACCAGGGTTTTAGAACAGAGGAAAAAAGCTTGGCCATTAATAAAACTGTTAAAGCAGAATAACATCAAAACTCAGCGTGTCTTTCCTGTCAGAATAAAAATTCTACATCAGAATGAAATGAGATCATTTAATGCCCTGCCTTTATTAAAAACAATAACATTAATTCCTTACCTGAAGATATGGAATGGAATATGCATCTCTGAAGAGAGTTACTGATAAATATTCTTGGACTGATGTTAAAAAGAAAAAACAAAAAAAGAGTCAAAGATTCCTGCTCCCACTAAATCTCTCAAAGCATGTACTGCAACTGGACTTTGTTTTATACTTGCTAAATCTTCAAGTAAGGTATGTCATGACAATATTTTTCTTATTGCTTTTCTTTCTCTTTTTGCTTTTTCATTTCTATACTTTTTTTTTGTTCATATACAAATTAAATAACTGTTTATGCTTTTAGTACATTAGTATAATATTACTGGTTTGTTGAGTGATATAACTGAACAGTAAGCTATCTTTACTTTTATGCCCTTAAGATGACATGCTTTATTTCAAATAATATATAGCCCTTTGCCCTGCTAAATGTTCTTCTGAGTTATTACATAGGCACTGCTTCGATTAATTTATCAGAACTGTTTTGGATACATGAGATAACAGGGCATATCTATGATTTAGTATATATTAACAAGTTTCTTTAATATTTATAACTTCTGATTGTTTCAGAATATATATTGGTACCTGTGTGAACAAAAAGCTGTTTATTGGCTTTTGACATAAATTGGGTCTCTCTGACAGTTATATGCTTGTATGTTTTATGGCACAAGGTTTTTAAATGTTTACAAGTTATGTTTCCTGTAGAGTTTAATGTTAAAGTGCTGTTTTCTCTCTCATTGGCATTGAATGTTATTTTACTGTTTGAAAGTATCTGACAGTTAAACTTTGCATTGGTTACTGTAAATAAGCAGACTTTGTGATACAGTTAAAGTGAGGTCAGGAAACTGTACTGTGTAGAGTGCTGGACAGGAAAATGTCAGTTTGAAATTTAAGAAGTGAAGCTTTCTTACTTAGCTTGTGACATCATGCATTCTATCCATGCAAATCCAGGGGTGTAGCTAGGATTTTCAAATTTGTACTCACAGCTCTCAAACTGCTACCCGCCCCTCCCCAGCCAAGCTACGGCCATTCTCGTAATTCACAGTTCGCTCTTTTAGTGTCGATGAAGAGGCATTCGCTGTAATGCCTCTTCAGTAATATAATATAGATTCACTCAAACTCGGTTCCTTGAATTGAAAATGAACCTGAAAGTCAGTTCTTTGAAAAATGCAGCATGGTAGTTGGGGTAGAGGATTCCTGCTTTTGTTTTCTGTAACTAAGGTACAGGTTTTGAGCTTGAGTAAATTACTAACCACCTGTTACCCCTAACTAGGGTGTTTCATTCACACACACACCCCTACCTACCTCTTAGTGCAAGAAATATGGACAAAGCCTAAAATAAACAGGGACAGATATTAAATAATGCTCTCGTGAACTTAGAAAGTTGCTAGAATAACAGGATGTGTGCTAGTATGAGAAAGTTGCTAGAATAACAGGATTTGTGCTAGTATGAGAAAGTTGCTAGAATAACAGGATTTGTGCTAGTATGAATTTTTCTAAAGGACATGGAGTCTGAAACTCAAATGTCTGTCATTATTTAGCAACTTCAACCTTCAATGATTTTCTAGAAAATCACAAAATTTATGAGGAACAGACAAAAAATATGGGGCAAAACTCTGGACATTCTGCAAAATTTGGACAGTTGACAGGTATGCTGCCTACCTACCTCACACACACACACACACACACACAAACACACAAACCTCTCAACTTCTTACAGCAACAAACCCATAAATAAAACTGAGGCAAAGGCCCAAAAATAAAGACTTTTTTTTAAATATTGCTCTTATAAACTTGAAAGATAATAGACTAGTAGCAGGTCTTGCATTAGTACGACTTTTCTGAAAGGTATGAAATCTGAAACTCAAATGTCTGCCATTATTTTCTAACTTCAGTCTTTAATGATTTGCTACTAATTTGCAAGAAAACCGCAATTTTATGAAAAACGGACCAAAAATGTGATGCAAAAATATAAAATTGCCAGACAATACAGCTGGGAACCTGTCAAAGAAGGGACACCATTTTAATATGAGCACTGTTAACTTGAGCAGCTGACAAAATCAGAGAATCTACATGCATTTCTGAAATAAAAGTAATGTATAACTCTGATCATTACAGTTATTTATAATTGTAAACCCTCCACGTTTTCTTCCAAAATTGCTATTTTGCGTAGGGATTATTAGCGGGAGAGCAATATTTTGAGCCAAAATTGGGGACAGTTGAGATGTTTGGATATTCCTAATTCTATAAAGCGATTTATTTGCACGTACCTCTCAATCTCTTAATGCAGGAAATCTGGACAAGGCCAAATATATTGGGGGAACATACAAACAGTACTAAAAATTGATCTTGTATAAACTTAAGACAGTTGATAGAATAACAGGTCTTGCTTTAGCATGCATTTTTCTGAAGGATATGACATCTGAAACTTAATGTCTGTCATTATTTAGTGACTTCATTCCTAAATGATTTGTCAGAAAAGTTTTATTTTGCATTTTACACCACAAACACCAATAAATAGCTGCTAAACAAAGCAATGCAGTCTCACAATGAAACTAGACTTAGCATTGAAACTTCTCTGCCCTTGTAACTCACATTCATTGAAACAACATTGAAACCCACATTCAAAGAAAATACATTTTGCCAGTGGCAGATAAAGATTAACTTTGGGCTGCTTTCAAATCATAGGCCCCTTGCACATGAAACATACACGTCCTCTTTGATACACTTTCCTGATTGTATTAAATTATATTCCTTGTACAATACACTATAGTTGTTAGAGAGCGTTTTAAATTTATTGTTTTGAATATTTTTCCAGTAAACAATGAAACAAAATGCATGCACCAATAATGACAAAATAGCCCAATTCAAAACATTTCCATCATAAAAGCCTACTCAAACTTCTACAGTCCACCAGTATCAGTAAATATGCACAATCTCTGAACTACTAAAAGACATCTACACAATTCCACATTAAATAAATCTGTAACTAATGACTAAGGTTGCTGCTAGCAAACAACTTTATATTTCATTGTTTCATTTACAAATAAAGTGCCTGTTGTCCTTGAGGAATAAATTGCCTATGTTGCATTAAAAAAAATGATATGCTAGTAATATTGCAATAGGGAATGGATGGCAAACTGATAAGAAGTTCATAGTTACTACTAGATATCTTCGCCAAAAAGGACTACAGCATTCACCCCCCTTTTTTAAGACAGTACAGTATCAGCAATGCATCTACCTACTGTGGGAGAAGAACCCACAGCCTTCTACATCAAAAGCAAGTACACTACCTGTTGTGCTATTAACAATATAAGCAGACTCAGCATAAGCAGCACTAAACTTTAATTCCCCTGCAGCTCTCAGCTACTTGTAAAATGTACTAAACACTTAGCTGTATCTCTGAACTTTGCAGCACAAGAAATCTGGAAAAAGCCAACATTTATTGGGGGGGGGGGCAAAAGCCCAAAATCCAGGGACACATTTTCAACATTGCTTGTATAATTTTGGAAAATTGCTAGACTAAAATGCTGTGTTACCACCATGCATGTCTTGAACCCAGAACCATATGCACTACAGTCAGTGCAACATACCACTATGCTACATCAGCAGTTTGAAAAGTAGGAAGACTGAAACTTAATAGCTATTAGATAGCTCTCAACATCTTAGCACAAAAAACCTGGACAAACAAAGCCATAATGAGGGAATACAAATTCAGTTCTCACTTCACACCTTAACACAAAAAACCTGGACAAACAACAAAAACAATAATGGGGAATACAACTTCACTTCTCACCTCAGCTGGGGAATACAACTTCAGTTCTCACCAGTGAGCCTAAATACCTGTTGCCAGCAGGTGTATTATGTGGGGGGGCATTTTCACACACACACATGCAAGATTCAAGCTAATTTCCACACACACACATTCACCCGATTCAAGCTAATTTACACACACACACACACACACACACACACACACACACACACACACACACACACACACACACACACAAACAGATTCAACCGATTCAAGCTAATTTTTCCACACACACATTCAACCAATTCAAGCTAATTTCTACACACACACACACACACACACACACACACACATTCACCCAATTCAAGCTAATCTCCACACACACACACACACACACACACACACACACACACACACACACACACACACACACATTCACCCGATTCAAGCTAATTTCCACACACACACATTCACCCGATTCAAGCTAATTTCCACACACACACACACACACACACACACACACACACACACACACACACACACACACACACACACACACACACACACACACACATTCACCTGATTCAAGCTAATTTCCACACACACACACACATTCACCCGATTCAAGCTAATTTCCACACACACACACACACACACACACACACACACACACACACATTCACCCGAATCAAGCTAATTTCCACACACACACACATTCACCCGATTCAAGCTAATTTCCACACACACACACACACACACACACACACACACACACACACACACACACACACACACACACACACATTCACCCGATTCAAGCTAATTTCCACACACACACATTCACCCGATTCAAGCTAATTTCCACACACACACACATTCACCCGATTCAAGCTAATTTCCACACACACACATTCACCCGATTCAAGCTAATTTCCACACACACACACACACACACACACACACACACACACACATTCACCCGATTCAAGCTAATTTCCACACACACACACACACACACACACACACACACACACACACACACACACACACACTCACCCGATTCAAGCTAATTTCCACACACACACTCATTCACCCGATTCAAGCTAATTTCCACACACACATTTACCCAATTCAAGCTAATTTACACACACACTCACATTCACCCGATTCAAGATAATTTCCACACACACATTCACCCGATTTAAGCTAATTTCCACACACACGCACACACATTCACCTGATTCAAGCTAATTTACACACACACACACACACACACACACACACACACACACACACACACACACACGATTCAAGCTAATTTACACACACACATTCACCTGATTCAAGCTAATTTCCACACACACACACATTCACCCAATTCAAGCTAATTTCCAAACACACACATTCACCTGATTCAAGCTAATTTCCACACACACATTCACCTGATTCAAGCTAATTTCCACACACACACACACACACACACACACACACACACACACACACACACATTCACCCGAATCAAGCTAATTTCCACACACACACACATTCACCCGATTCAAGGTAATTTCCACACACACACACACACACACACACATATTCACCCGATTCAAGCTAATTTCCACACACACACACTCACCCAATTCAAGCTAATTTCCACAAACACACATTCACTGATCAAGCTAATTTACACACACACACACACACACACACACACACACACACACACACACACACACACACAAGCGCATTCGCTAATTTTAACACACACACACACACACACACACACACACACACACACACATTCACCCGATTCAAGCTAATTTCCACACACACACACACACACACACACACACACACACATTCACCCGATTCAAGCTAATTTCCACACACACATTTACCCAATTCAAGCTAATTTCCACACACGCACACATTCACCCGATTCAAGCTAATTTCCACACACACACACACACACATTCACCCGATTTAAGCTAATTTCTACATACACACACACACACACACACACACACACACACACACACACACACACACACACACACACACATTCACCTGATTCAAGCTAATTTCCACACACACACACACACACACACACATTCACCCGATTCAAGCTAATTTCCACACACACACATTCACCGATTGAAGCTAATTTCCACACACACACACATTCACCTGATTCAAGATAATTTCCACACACACGCACACACATTCACCCGATTCAAGCTAATTTCCACACACACACATTCACCCGATTCAAGCTAATTTCCACACACACACACATTCACCCGATTCAAGCTAATTTCCACACACACACACACACACACATTCACCCGATTCAAGCTAATTTCCACACACACACACACACACACACACACACACACACACACACACACACACATTCACCTGATTCAAGCTAATTTCCACACACACACACACACACACACACACACACACACACACACACACACACACACACACACACACACACACACACACACACACACATTCACCCGATTCAAGCTAATTTCCACACACACACACACACACACACACACACACACACATTCACCCGATTCAAGCTAATTTCCACACGCATTCACCTGATTCAAGCTAATTTACACACACACACACACACACACACACACACACACACACACACATTCACCTGATTCTAGCTAATTTCCACACACACACACACACACACACACAAAATTTACCCAATTCAAGCTAATTTCCTTACCTGATTGCTCCATTCAAGCTACTTTCCCACTCGCAGCCAGCTATTCACGATTGCCGATTGCTCCATTCTAGCTACTTTCCCACTCGCAGCCTGCAGGATGTGATGTGATGTGAGCGCCCAGCATCCTTAAAGGAGCCAACGCTGTTTTTTTTTAAATTAAAATAGCTACACCCTCTTCTAAAGAAGTATTGAAATCAGTACAGTGCGTATGCCTCCCGGCGTCCCTGTGCAGATTAGATTACACTACATCCAATCTGTATATGCAAGCCTAATTGTAAATGTCAAGTCTATGATTGGTTAATATAGCATAGTAGGCTTCTTTTACAAGAATTATGAGCTACACTGTCTGCAAACATATTCATGGTTCCCTTTTATAATAGTGACTATATTTTTGATCAAATATATACAGAAATGTTATTTTTTTCTTGTAAACAGTTAATTATAGCCACTATTTCTAGTGAATATACTGGAGTTTTTTATAAATCAATCTTTATAAATAACTTTCCTATGCAGTTAGCAAGTGTTTAGTATAGGCTTATACATTTACAGGAAATGCTTATGACTAATTTTAATAACTGTAAGAATACTCAAACACCATACTAAATCTTAGCAAATATATGTATGAGTAATTTTGATTGTGTCTATATTATATCATCGAACGCTTAAAAAACGAACGCTGATTGATCGACCTAATTTAAGCGAAAGCTTACAATCTCGAACTGTCAGATCAGCGATTTTTTTCCCAGGGAAAAAAAATTGCTGATCCAAAACACATACACACAACACAAGCACACCAAACAAACAGAAACCCACACACATACACCTAAAATCTGATACCGAACCCTACACTAAACTATGCACACACCACTAAATACCCACTTACCTTAACCCTAAGGTCCGTCACTATTGCACACTCACCTCACTCGCTGCCTAACCCTAACTCACTTAAATCCACCCTAACCCTCATGTCCACTCAGTCACACACACACTTAACCCGAGCCCTAACCCTAACTCACCTAAATCACCCTAACACTCACATCCACACAATCGCACACTTACCTGAATCCAACCGGTAACTTTCCACCATAACACTGAAAATACCAAAGCAACAGAAACGGACAATCAAATTCTTTCACTAGGAAAATATTTGAGTTTCTGCTGCTTCGATATTTTGCAGTTTCGCAAAAATAAGTTTGATCAATCAGCGTTCGCTTTTTTAGGCGTTTGAGGATATAATATAGACCCAAATGACTGAACTATAATTACTTTGCATTTAATATGTTGATTTCCTTATTGTATCCTAGATATTAATTATATTTCAGATGCCATGTTTTCACTTATTATAAAGTCATGTTTTTTAGTATATTAGCACTTTATGACAGTGAAAGAGCTCAGTAATATCTATGACTTGTGATAGCACAACAAACAAGTTATGAGTTTCAGTAGTACACTATTACTATGGTAGATATTTACAGCTATCTCTATCTTAATGTTGTCTTTGAGTCATTCACTTTTAAGACCTGTTATCCACAGTAAGTTTTATATAAATAATGTTTTTTACTAATTTTTGTCATTTTAACTGATGACAGTTAATTATTATTGATTCAAGTCAGTTATTTAAACATCTACTATTCCAAAAGTTTAGGAGTTAATTAAGGACAAATATGTCTTACAGAATATTTCTAAAAATCTATGTTAACATCTTTTGGGAATGACACACACTCACTATGTGCTAACACCCAATTCTCGTGAAGCTTTTATTTAGTGGGAGTTTGTCATGATAAGATTTATTCAGAGGGCAAGTAAATACAAATGCTGAATGATTCTTTGATTTGTTCTACCATTTTGAAGTTTTTATTAGAATTAATACAGATGACATGCTTACTTATTTTGGATAATCATTTAGAATGTTAATAAAGCTAATGATTTCTTAGTCTATTAAGCACTAAATTCAGATTATATATATCCTAATATGTCTCTTGCTTCCTTAGTGAATAATTACTATATAAATGTTTAATGTTTCTAATAATAATGTATGTAACTCATCTCTAAAGCCTAACTGGAACTAATATCTGATTAGTTGTTTATCACCACTATTTTTCTCTTCATTTATAATATATTCTCCATTTTTTACTTTGTTTTCATGGGCTCAAACCAACAAAGGTTGATGGTTGGGATAGGTAGTCTAGCAGATTTAGTTTTGTTTGCTAGACTAGAAATGTCATTCCATGTATAGGGTGTATTAAAGTTTATATCAGAGTGAAATATGCTAATTATTTTGTTATTTAACTGTTTTTCTAGTTTTGAAATGCCTGGCACAATTGTTTTACTTTTATCTTTCATGGGTAAAGATATTTGGCTTGAGATAAATGGAAATACAACAATTGATATTCTATTGTCTATTCAGGAAGAGTATTATGTATACAGGATTCTATTAATACAAGTTCCTTTATTATTTATCTTTAAAGAATTCTGATATGGATTTAACTTTGTTATCCTTAAATACAAATGGCTTATACAACCCCTCTAAGAGCGCCAACTTGCTAAGGTATCTTAAACTAAACAAGGCTCGAGGAGTTTTTCTCCAAGAGACCCACTTTAAAATAAATGACACATTTATGTGGGACCCTAAGGGGTCAATCCTCTTATAAAAATAGGACTAGAGGAGTAACAATTATATGGAAAAAGACTTTCTTAAATCCCCAAATCATTTACAAACATGTAGATAACGATGGACTTATGGCCTTAGTTATACTTAAGTTTAATAATAGAATTTGGACCCTGGTTAATTTATACTGGTTTCTGGGTATGGGGGTTGGACTAGCTAAGAAACACTTAGACTTTATTACAACTACTTCTAAAGGTAATATTATACTAGGGGGTGTTTTCAATTGTATCACAGATATTACAGAAACTACCAACAGGAAATCTCCTAGACTATTGTCCTCAGCCAAGCAGTTAAAACAATGGACAGAAATGTATAAATTAAAAGATACCTTTAATGCTCTGGGACCACACTCTTTACTATTCTCACACCAGGACTATAGACATGGTACCCAAACTAGAATAGATAAAATTTGTATCTCACAAGATCTTTATTCTAAAATCTTGATTTTTTTCAATACAGCCTTGTCCCTTTTCAGATCATAATTCCCTGTTGTTAACAATACACTTGGAATTCAATCAATTAGTTATTACTTCAAGGATTCCTTCATATATCACAAAAAATAGACTTTAAATCTTGGATAACTTCTGAACTTCAGCTTTTCTTAGAGATTAATTATACACCTGAAGCAAACACAGTTATTGTTTGGGATTCCCTTAAGGCCTATCTATATGGTAAAACCATTAGCTGGTACAAAAATAAAATTAAAGAATGGGACTCAGAGTTACAGCAACTCCAAAATCAAATATTATCTCTTAAATCTAATAAAAACATAATTGCTACTGATAAGAAAATAGAAGAAGCAAATAAGAAATATAATGAAATATTATCCCATAAAACTAATTTAGCTATGGAAAAGCTGAAATTAAATTCTTATGCTACCTCTCCTAAGCATCTTCATAACTTGTCTATGAAAAGTAAGATATAATCAAAATTAATAACATTGATAGTATCTTTCATGAAGGGAAAAGGAAAAAAAAGCCTCAAACATAGGAGATACTCTGGAGGCTTTTAATTATCATTATGCAGAGCATCATGAAGATAAAATAAGTAGAAATGAATGTGAGACGTTATAGAATATAGTTCCCAGCATAACAAGAATTCCTGAGGAACTTAAGTTAGATCTACAAAAACCTATTTCTCAAAAGGAAATTATAGATGGAATTAAAGGAAGTAAGAATAGATGGCTTAATTATCGAAATTTATAGATTGTTCCTTTCTTCTATAATCTCTCTCCTACATGAAACCTTTCTTGAAGTTCAAACATTAGCTAATATTTCTCCTTCTTGGATATATTCTCTAATTTCTCCTATATTAAAAGAGAATAAGGACCCTAATCATTGCAACTCATATGGACCAATTTCTTTGTTGAATAATTATTATAAACTAATTATGTCAGTTATGGTCAATAGATTAAAAATACCCATATCTAAAATAATTAATGAAGACCGAACTGGTTTCATACATAACAGACATACACAGTATAATATTAAAAGAGTATTAACTCTGATAGATTACCTCAGTAGAGGAAACCATGAAGCATTGATAATAGGTCTTGAAATAAAAAGGGCTTTAACTACTTAAATTGGTGTTATTTATTTAAAGTCTTACAGTTATTTGATCCCCCCCCCATTTTTATAACAATGATAAAGAAAATCTGTGAAAATAATCTAGCATATGTCAAATTAGGTCCCTTTACTTCCAAAGCAATCCAAATCACTAGTGGTACTAGACAAGGATGTCCCATGTCCCCTATCCTATTTGCCCTGGCCATAGAAATACTTGCCATTTTAATGTGCAATAACCCAAAGATAAGAGGTATAACTATATATGATCTATATATTTCTAAAATAATGATGTTTGCTGATGATGTCTTACTTATCTTACTCAACTCTAAGGAAGTGTTAGGTGAAGTGGATATAGTAACAACAAATTTCCAAAAAATCTCGGGACTCTCCTTCAACAAATCTAAATCAAAATATTTATTATTAAATAAAAAAAGGACATACAGGTTCCAGTTAATCATATTATTGGAAACCAAGTTTCAACTCTAGACCATTTAGGAATAGTCCTAGGCAAGAATATAGAGGAAACCTTACAGCTTAACTATGCTAAAGCCATAGACTTAATCAAGACATTAATAAGCAAATGGAATAATTTGTTTATAACATTTGATGATAGGTTACAACTGATAAAAATGGTTTTGTTACCTAAAACATTATATATAGCATAAGCCCTCATACTTCCACCAGGAAAGAACATCCTTAAAGAAATCACTTCAATTCTGATGAAATTTGTATGGTACCCCAAAAGAAATAGAGTGGCATATTCTCATCACATCAGAAAATGGGAACAAGGGGGTTAAAATTCCCAGAGATTGAAATTTATATAAAGACATCTATAATTAAAATAGTGATGAATTCGATAAATCCTAGATACTCTTCCAATTAGAAACAGCTGCACTCCATTATACTAATGAATGAAAATTATTTATCAAAGAATGCTTTGGTAACTGACAAATTAGCAAGATATGGCACTATTTAAGTTTAAATTTACAGTATAGTACAACAAAATTAACTAAACTAACACTAATAAACAATATTTTTGATGTGTTTAGAAAATTCATTAACACAAATTTAGATATAAAACTGTGGCATAGATTGTTAATACCATTTACTATTACAAGGGATTTCTCTGATAAAACACAGAGAGATATTTGGTTTATATGAAAATGATAATCTCTTTTGTTGGTTGCAATGTTTTGAAAGCCAACAAGCTTTGAACACGCAATGTATATTGTCAACCAATGGCTTATCCCCTAATGACTGGTTGGTTCTTCAGAGTGTCACAGCATACACCAAGGATCTGTGTAAAATAATACATAACTCATCCTTCAAAATCATGCCAAAAATTATAAACTGGATTTTTGGAATTCTATATAATAATATCAATATTAAGAATGAATTATCATATCTACATAACAATTTAAATGTCTATAAGACAGCTCCAAAAGATTCTTACTGGCAATACCCAACTAAAGAGTTTCAAGTATCATTATCAATGGAAGATAAAACAAACATTTTATTTTCAGTTAAATTAACTTCTTACTCACAATTCTGGAGGATTTTTCATTGGAAATTTCTACACAGATCCTTTTTGACACATGAGAAACTCTCAAAAATGAACCCTTCAAACAGCAAGTTATGTTGGAGATGTCATCTGTCCACTAATGCTGACTGGTCTCATATTTTTTATGACTGTCCTAATATTAAACCATATTGGAATGAGATTAACAAATTTTTCAAGCTATCTGTATTGATATATTTGTTTTAACAAAGTCTTTCATTTTATTGAATGTTGTTAATAGTAATAATATGAAGAAAGAGGACCTGCATTTGTTGTGGACAATGTTAGCAATAGCCAGAAAATGTATAACTAGAAGATGGAACTCTAATGTAGCACCCACAATGGAGGAATTCCTATAATCACTGATGAAATGCATACTAATGGAGAAAAGAGCTATAGAGTTAAGAACTTTTCCTAAGCCATTGTTTAATAGTCCGTGGAGGAAAGTTCTGAATTTCACTGATACTCTACAGATGGACCCAAACTCTTCCTATCATAGTTTATATATTAACTTATTATTTAACTACAAATGTTTTATCTGAATCCTTTTTATCAGACTGAATGTAAATACTGTAAATAGTTATTGATTGTTATGAATGTATTAAACTGTTGTGTTATTTCAACAAAATAAAAATCATTTGAGTAAAAAAAAGAATATTGGACAAAACCAAAAATAATGGGGGGAGGGGGACAAAGCTCTAAAAAAGGGAGATTTTTTAATTAAAAAAGATCAATAGAAAAACAGATATTGCATCAACACTCATTTTCTGAACAGTAAGAAAAATGAAACTCTAATAACTAGCGTTACTGACAGGCTGTAATCCTCAGAGATTTACCAGAAAATCAAAAATATTATGAGGGACAGGACAAATATAGAAGGCAAAATCAGGAACACCTGAGAGGTATGCTTCCATGATGCAGACAGATAAAGCCCTGACTGCAATCCTGATGGCCAGGAATTGACTAACATCCAGGCTATAATGAAAAATAGCCAGGGAAGATGGGACTATGCTCTGGTCATGGATCTCTACAGTCTAGGAGAGGGAAACAGCTCATTTGGTTGCAATACTAACACCTGGAAGAGGCTGGTTGTCCCAGCATGCTTGGTGCAAAGACCAGGATATGCATACTCTCTGAAAAGCATGCTGTCTAGCAAAGGATCAGTATGAAAAAAGTGTGCAAGTTCAAACAATCCGCATTCTGAGCACTTTGCTCATCAGGGCTGCCATGTGGGCTAAGTGGTAGTCATAAAGGAAAAAGCTCTGATAGCTGCCAGAATTACAGATGCTCCTCACAAGCTGAGACACAAGACACCTGAATGTCATTATGATGGATTTACTGCACATCAGCAAGTCAAATGGCATCAGAAATGCTCAGTCTAGGGATCTAAACCTCTTTTGCAATATAAACAGAATGGTTTGGAGGGACAGGTATAGCTCTAACAGGATACAGCTGCTGCTGAACAGACTCCCCATCCACATAAAACAAAGTTCATCCCTGTCCATATTCAAGTGCATCTTAGATCTGTGGATGGGAAACAGAAAATCTACCTCAGAACTGCCCCCTGTACTACTAGTGGACATAGGAAGTACCTAAATGCTTTATCCCAGCATGGGTCCCCTCAAATTATTTATGGTATGATCCCATTTATACTCATTAGGGCCAATCTATAACCAAATGGGATAGGTTATTTCAAACACAAAAAGGCAAATTGGCTAAGCTTAAAATGGCCTGGAAGGGCACCTAACCCAGTACTTACCTATGAACTTGTTAGGCAGAGAGAGAACAATACCAAGGAGAAAAAAAAAGTCTTGCAAATAATGTGAAATCTGGAGATAGAATGTCTCGGAATCCCAGTAGCAGATGATGCTATACTGGACAGCCCAACTTCAGATGACTCTTGATAGTTCAAGATTATGTTCTGGCCTTGCAATCACATCACCAAATGTTTTTTGTAGCACCTCTTTGTATACATCTCTAGATTCTTTTAGATACTTCAACATTTCTTCACGCATCCTGGACAACATTTCTTTGTCTCACACAGTAACTCTGGGAGAAATCTGTTCTTTCTTAACATTTTATCATCTGCAATATGAACAGTAAATGGCCTTCACTGCTTACATTCTTTGTAACTGCTTATGGTTATTTCCTACAAGTATTTATCCTCTTTCTGAAATAAGTATTTGTGATTTTGTTTCAGACTGCCTTGAACCTGATTTTTGGTTTTAAGGAGTCCATAAAAATATATGTTGGGGTTTTTCTTTTTAATGTATGACCCACAAAATAGCACAAGTGGAAAAGCATCACCTTGCTATGAAGTATTTCTAAATTCCAAGAACATGAAACTAAGCAACAGCTGCAGTTAATGTTCTTTGACATCAGATATGTACTGTGTAGTGAAAAATTAGATGGAACTGCTGCTTGCTGTGATGGATTTGAAGTCTTCTTAAGACAGTCTTGCTGGCTGGATTCTGCTAAAATTCAAAGTCTGGTTATATTTGCATTCACAGTCTGTTGCATACAGAAACTTGCAGAATATACATTGATGAGAGAATATACTTTGCAGCATCAACTTAGAGCAGTAACAAATAACTTTTTATAATAAACCAAACGGACTAATGTTGCAGCTTAAAGTACTGTTCCACTTTACTTCTCATATAGTACAGATGATGTAAGAGATATAACATTTACCTCGAGACAAATGCTCTACAAATACCTCTAACATAACTGGATTCATACAGTTCTTTATATACAATTTTAGTCATGCACAAACATATAAATTTCCTCTTGGTATTCTATTTTGGAGAATTGCTCATCCTGCAGAAACAGTACTGATTGTTGCAGATGCTGACGCAAATGCTGACTTAATAATATTATTTTTAAGCTTCCTTGTTTAACAATGTCTTGTCACATTTTTTCTGAATTTTATAAACCAGCTTTTCTGACAGTGTGCACCTCCTGTATTCTATTTGGATCTTTGTATAAGAACATCTGTTCTTGTGCCGATACTGATAAATATGTCCTGTTGTTCTTGCAGAAAAACATGTTTTGAGGAAACACATTGCCACGGTGTCATTGTCCATTCTTTAAAGGCAGATTTTGCATTTTTGCTCTTGCATACATCCATTTTTAAGTCTGTAAGGGAAAAATGTCCATTCAGCAGGTTCCTTATTTTCCAAGCCATGGTCATTTAGTATGAATGCTGATCACATATTACTAAACTCGATTTCTGCATTTAAGCAAGCTTTTTCTTTCAGCATATTAACAACAGAATTAATTTCAGCCTTACATTCATAATATCTAGCATGTAGCGTTAAACTGCATAGTTGAGATGGGATTTCAAATACTGAATCTCCCATTGCTCTGAAAATCTCTTGAGTTCCACACTAACATATTGTAAACAGTTATTTGATGTAGCTATATCTAGAATACCGTGGCTTAAAAATATAACTTTCAGTGCACTGAGCATATCTCTAGTAGTAGCTCATGGTATCTGAAAACTCTGAATAGTTGTCAACACGCATGTACATTTTCTTGATACATTGAAACCAATCTGTTTTACTCCATGGTCTACTCAGAAATGAAAGCTTCTCTTTGATTATTAAAGTGATAGGCATTATGCATAACCCAGTTCTGACCTTCATTTTTCAGTGTGTAGATATTAGCCTAAATAACATTACCTACATTTTCTTTACGTGTGACTATGTCCAATAGTCTAGTGTTCTTGCCAGTATCCTTCCTTAACTGATTTGGCATTATAAATTTGTGTCCTTTGAAGGGTAATCCCTGCATGTAACTGATCTCTAATGAAATTTAAGTCTCAATGCTAGGAGTTTAAACAAAAGAACTTCACACCCTTCAAGCCCTCCTCACGCTGGAGAATATGAACATCTGTGCCATGGCCAAGACTTGGTTTAAAGCTGCAGAAAGTATGCAGGTAGTGCAACGTTTCAATGCCATCCACACATTTACATCAACAACAGCTATGTTAGTACACAATGTTAGTAACAAGCATACCTCCAGGTTGGTTAAACAGGACATCACTCACATGAAAGTTACCATACCATGGCTAGCTACAGGTCAACATCTAGAGTCTTATGATTCACTTAAACCTATTAGAGGCACTCACTATCCAACCAAACACACTATTCATGGGAGACTAACTACCCCTCTACAGACTGGGAAACTTGCACCACCTTAGATTCACAGGCAAAACACTTCCTGAACTTTAGTAACACACACACCCTGTAACAGATAGTGCACAATCCAACAAGTGGATCAAACATACTAGATCTGTTACCCACCAACATGGGAGATCTTTGCACCCCCTCATCTCACAAAGCTGTTTTCTTTTAAGTTAAAATCAACCCAAAAAACCCAGATGAACCTGTAACAGTTAAAAACTATTCTAAGCAAAACTACATCCTATTAAATGAGTCAAAATTCAAGGCTCCCTTAACCCCAAGTTCACAGCAACCAATGCAGAATTATTCACAATACATGCGAATGGCTGCATAGCGGTTGCTGTACCTACCAGACGTAAACCCAAAACAAACACTAAAGACAAACCCCACTGCGGGAATCCTCACCTAAACAGGGTATGTAATAAAAGAAAAAAAAAATCTCGTGGCCCGAAATCAGGAAGAGCAACTCCCCTCAAGACAACTGCTCTCTTATACAACTAAACAAGAAACTATGAAGTCAACTATGAGGTCCAGCTAGCCTCACAGGCTAAAGACAATCACAGTGCCTTCCTCAGCTATGTCCAGAGACTTAAAGGTAACACACAGTAGTGTGCTGAACTGGTGGCGAATGGCACCACCTTCTTTGATCAGGATGACTCAGAAAATCTACTGGCTGATAAATTCAACTCAGACTTCATTCCCTACTCCACTCAGCTCCTCTGTGAGGAACCCCACCAACATACTTCTCCCAGCTAGGCATAATCTTCATCAGCCCCCTTTTTCCCATTTTCTACATGGGGTCGGGGAATCATTTTAATTGTCACCATCTCTCTCTCGATTCAAGGCCACGTTCATGCCTGACTGTCACAGATCTTCTTTAACACAATCCATCCACCTCTTTGCTGAACGTTCTCATTTCCTCTAACCTTCTTCCTGTCTGTTCCAAATCATCTTCACCAGATTGTCTTCTGCTTTTCTGCATGCATCCAAACCACTGTAATCTGTTCTCTTTGATCTTTTCTGCAATTGGAGATATTTTGGCTTCTGCTCTTTTGTCCTCATTTCTTCGTCTGTCCCACAGAGTGCATCCTACCACCCTTTTCAGGCACTTCATTTCCATCACATCTGGCTTCTTCTTCTTCACCTGGGCCGTAAGGGCAGAGCAGATGAAGAAGCCAGAGTGCATCCTACCACCCTTCTCAGGCACTTAATTTCCATCACATCTGGCTTCTTCATCTGCTCTGCCTTTACTGCCCAGGTTTCTGTACCATACAGTAGTACTGATAGCACCACTGTCTTGCACACCTTACTTTTCAGCTTCTTTGGCATTTTTCTGTCATAGACTACACCTGATACTCTATGCCAGTTGGCTGCAGACCCACTGATTCTAGCTTTGACCTCTTCCTTCAAACTTCCCTTCTCCTCAACCACCGCTCCTAAGTACTTGAAGCTATTTACCTGTTCCACTATCTTCCCTTCTATCTCAGTTCTCAGCTTCTTCTGATTTCCCCAGTTTGCTGCCATTTCCACTGTCTTACCTGTGCTTAGTTTCATCCCATGTGCATTCAGTTTTGCATTTCATTCCACTATCCTTTGCTGAAGTTCTAGCTCAGAGTCTGCCTGTAATGCCACATCATCTGCATACAGCAACTTTGTTGATCCATCTCCTCCAACCTGTTTGCTAATGTAGTCCATCACCAGTATGAATAGCAGTGAGCTCAGAGCTGAACCGTAGTGTACACCCACTCCCACTAGGACCCTCTCTTTGAGGCCAAACACTATTTATACTTGAGTCATTGGGTTCTTGCACATAGCCTGCATTAATTCTACCAATATTTCTGGGACTTCGAACCACTGCAGTACTGCCCATATCAGCTTTCTTGGGACCTTGTCCTATGCTTTCTCCAATTCTAGGAATCCCAGTTGGACTCTTTCCTCACCTCTAACTTCTTATCAACTATTTGTCTCACTCTAAACATTGGATCAGTTGTGCTGCATCCTGATCTTAATCCAAACTGCTCATCTCCCATCTTACATTCTACTACTCTGCGTATTGATTTATCAGTCACCCTCTCCAGAACTTTATTGGAATGTGATAGGCGTTTGATGCCTCTGTACTACCCACAATTGTGGATGTCCCCTTTGTTTTTGTATAGGCACTAGAATGCTTATTCTCCAGTCATTTGGGATATTCCTTTCTCTCCACACTGCTATGAGTACCCTCAGGAGCCATTTCTCCCCTATCTCACCCAGCATCATTATCATATCTGCTGTGACCTCATCTGAGCCTGCTGCTTTCCCCTGACTTCATTTTCCTTAGTGCTATTCTTACTTCTTCCAGGATAGGCTCCTCTTCTTCTCTCACTGTAGGCTGTGTCTGGGGCAGTAGAGCCTCTGTGGGGTTTTCTTCATTTAGAAGCTGCTGGAAGTACTCCTTCCATATGCCTTTGATATCCTGTGAAATGTGAGCAAGTTGTTGCTGGCATCCATTATGAAAGGTGTCTGACTATTTACTTTACCTTTCTGTCTTTGCCTTGCAACCTAACATAGTTTCTTTGTGCCAACTACCGAGTTACCTTGCAGAAGTTGGTAGAGAATTTCTGATGTTTGTTCTTTGCTGTTGCAACTCCTTTCTTAGCTTCTTTGTTAGCCAACCAGTATTCCTTCCCAGCCTGGTCGGTCTTTTCTATCTCCCACTTTTCCTGCACTCTTTCATTCTTTTGATGACTTTTTGGACTTCTGCATTCCACCACCAGCTTTCTTTATGTACTTTAGGTCCATACCTGGCTCGGCCACATATCTGTTCTGTAGTCCTCACACATGCTGTTTTGAGGCGGTGCCATTCTTCTTCAACTCCTCCTATTTCCTCCTCTTCTTAGTGTGCTACAGCCTTGACTAATTCTTTGAACTGTTTTATTTTCTCTCCAGTCAACTTCCAGGTCTTCATCCTGGTCTCTGTTGACCTTAGAGGCTTCTCTGACCACTGCCGTTTATGATGTGGGCTAATTGTTTCACTGTGGATGACATTGCAATCATTGATTCTACCCCAGTGCCTTTTCCTTACTAGGAAGAAGTCTACCCGAGTTTCATGTTGGCCGCTCTTGTATGTGATCTTGTGACTCTCTCTCTTTCTAAACTATGTGTTGGCTACTATCAAGCCATTTGCCAGACCAGTCTAGAATGGCCTCTACTTCTTTATTCCTGTAGCTTCACCCATGTGGACCCAGACAGTCCTCATATCCAGTTCTGAAAACTTTTGTATACTGCTGGACGTCTGAGAAGCAAGAAGAGAAAACCCATATGTTGAATACTGCAACATGGGAATAGAAGGACATCCTAGAGCCATATTTTACACTGTCAAATGGCTAGCCCTGCCACAGCACACAGTCTGTGATCCATGTTCTCCTATCTTGAGGATACTGCAGACCACAGTAGATGCCCAAAGCAGTTGGTCTGTACAACTCTTCCCCTATAGGGCACAATATGGAGTCTGTGCTGCTGCACACAGCTGCATTCATTGGTGAGTTTCAGATGGAAACACTCAGCATGTTTTTCAAAGGTGGGAGAAACCCCACAGAGACACAGGGAGAACATGCAATCTCCAGACAGGCATTGGTTGGAGGTCAGGATCGAACCTTGTGCATGGGAGGTGAAGACCTTAACCATTATGTCAACTGGTCTCTAAGCTCTAGGCATAAATCCCTACATAATTTGCCAGATTGCCACCTGGCTTAGAGAGAGGACCCAAGAAGTCAGGATTAGTGACACCACCTCCACAAAGAGACTGGTCACCAGTGGAGTACCCAGGGCTCTGTACTGGGTTCACTCCTAGCTGGTATCTACTTCTTGGAAGTCAAGACTAATGTTCAAGACCTCTGGCTCACCAAGTTTAGAGATTATTGTAAATTGGGAGCTATTATACATTCCCCCAAAACACTATCATCTTGCAAGAGAGTTTAACACTGAAAAATGACTGGTGCCACAGCTATGGCCTAAAACTCAATGCCATAACATGCATTATAATGCCCTTTGAGAAACTTCCGACTCAAGTTAATTTCTCCATTGATAATACACCCCTATGAGTCGACCAAGTCGTAAGTGATCTGGGAACATATGTAGACAGGAATCTGGCCTCTGACCAACATGTAACTAAGACAGTAAGAAAATCATACTATGTCACCTAATTTACAGATAAAGGTATGACATTCAGGACCAAGGAAGTTATAGTACTACTCTACCCAGCTCCTACCACACCTATCCCCCTTTGGAATGTACCTAACCAGAGACTTGTAATAGTTGGAATGCTCATAAATATTTCTGACTTAGAAAACGTTTTCCTATACTGATTGCCTAAAGGCTCTGTCTCTGTATTGAGTTTCCTACAATCTGCTGAATGGGAATCTTTGCCTGGCTTACAGAGCTTCCTCAGACCCAGCTCTGATGGATTTGTAGCTCATGCACAAAAGAAACAGCACCAAAAGCACTACATTCAGGTATCTGAATCTCAGTTGTGACATAAACAGAATGTGCTGGAGAGACAGATGAGTGTCCCAAAGGATCCTGACACTATGGAATAGGCTCCCCATACATGTAAAACACAGTTCATCCTTGACACTACTGAAATGAAACCTTGACAACTGGATGAGAAATCATAAATTTACCCCCAGTCTGGCCACATATCCCTTGTGGACAGTGGCACTCAGTAAGAAAAGTATTATCGTAACACCTCCCCCAACAAATTCCTTGTTACCTCCCAACTAATATGCACCCTCCTTCACAGACACCCATGATACTTGGGATCCAAATGAGTTTGGTGTATGTGGCTAAGATTCTAATGGCCCTAGTGATCATTAGCCTAGTAATAACCTATGGACCTTAACTTTGACTTTACCTCCATATGGCTCTTTCTTGGTAATATAGCATGTGTGCTGCACAGAGTCACTTGGCGTGAAACTTGCATGATAGTCATATTTCAGTAAACACACTGACATTCTTTATAGCCTTCAGTTTTGTTTTGTTATGTTTTTTATATCCTTTTGTTTCTGGCCCCATACCTACTGATCATTAAGATACTGCCACTGACCATTTTTCCCTTCCTTTTAGCACTCAACAGCAAGGCTGTCATACTACCAGGCATGAGGACTGCTTCAGTGTTTTGACCTAGCCCTGCCTCTTGTGGTTGACATGGGCACCCATGTTACTCTGTGGTGTCTTATGCTTTTGCATGACTTGTGTATGCTTCCCAACACACACCATGAGGGCTACTGACAACAGTTAGGCATTGCCAACCAGAGGTTTCCTGATCCTATGACCAATATTGTAGTGCAAGGCACCATCCGCATTGGAGCAGGTTGGACTACAGGGCCACCAACACTCTCCCTCAACTCTGTTGGGCAAGATGGCATAAGCCACTCTCTCACCCACCTTCCTCTCTCTGGATCTTCCAGTACCTGAGCCACAGTTTGATCTTGAGTTATCTGGGTCATGGTAATAGAAATTTATCACACTATACCAGACAGGTGGGCTGTATTCTTTGCAACCTTAGCAGCATCTTCACTGATAATGACTTTTTGAATGCACTCTCCAATGGTTTATGATCATTTTCAACTAGCAGAAGTGTGGTCAGAAACTTTCATTCTGTGTGTTCACGTTCAAATATTATTGCATTGCATGCTGTCTTGTATTTAAAATGCTCAAGCTTTCCAAATACTATAAAACCAACGGAAAAACACCCACAAGGGCAGATATCAATAAAAATAAGGTGAACACCACAAAGTACAGTCCACCTACAAGCGAGTGAGCAATCTCAGTTTATTAATAAAACAGGACTAAGCGCTTTCGCCAGTAATCTGGCTTCTTCAGAGTCAATTTACTACACGTTTCTTTCAATTTAAATACTATACATTTAAGTCTCATTGGTTGAAACTGATACCACCCACAAATTAATTAATAAACAAACTTAAAAAAACACAATCCATAATATTACTTAAAAATATTCCTAATCCTAATACACTTCAAATTCTCTCTGATTTATCATATAAATTATGTATACAATATAAACATATTTAATCTAAAATGTGCATATATATATATATATATATATATATATATATATATAAATACAATCCTTAAAACATTTTATAAGAATTCTTATGTAAAAAACAAAACAAAATATCATTGTGTGCCATCTCATAAAACAAACAAAATGTTCCCCTGCACGTAAGGAACTGCACGGCTCTCAGTGAATAGCTCCAAGAAACAAAAAATAAGCCAGCAGTAAGCAGACTGAGTCAGAAAAAGAGTAGTTTAATAAAAACTACCCAGACAGCATAATGGCATCCAAAAACAAACCGGTTTCGGCAATGGTTAAAAACCTAGCCTTCTTCAGTGTACAGCAAGGAGCCAAAACAAAAATGCTGTATTTAAACAGATAAAGCCATGCTGATTGGTTACAAAATTTTAAACATGTGCTGATTGACAAACAGCATAGATAACAAAAATTAGTATGAATGTAAATACATTCAAAAAATTTTTCATTTTTAAAGGACTTGAATACATTCATCAATATTAGGATTAGCTGTTTTTATATATATATATTTTTTAAGATATATACATAAATCTGTATTCCGAATATTAAAGCACCAATTATACATAATCCAATATTGAACAAAAATATATAAATATGCATATATGCAAAGTGCGTTACAAATCAGAGTACATACTATAGTATTGAGATTAACTATGTCAATATATATAATTAATAAACATATGTATGTATTCTGGATATTAAAACTGCTGTCTGGGTAGTTTTTATTAAACTACTCTTTTTCTGACTCAGTCTGCTTACTGCTGGCTTATTTTTTGTTTCTTGGAACCATCTCATAAAACTCTTAATTGTGTACCATACATTACCAAATTTTGAAAGTTTAAATTTGCTGGGACCTAAGCTTCAAAATTGGTTTAAGTGAGACATAGTCGTTCAGTCCAGGAGGTCTGCAAGAATCTAATCTAATCTGCCATAACACCGATATACCCACTCAGGTTTTTAATCCATTATACCACTGGGACATTTCGCCTTCACCTGAGTGGGTATATCGGTGTTATGGAGGTTATTCTTAAGGAACTGGCCACCGTGGTTGACAAACTGATTAAAGTTTATGCAGACAACAAAGAGGATGTTCCAGGAACAGAAGCGGTGAGTCCGATGGACTCTCAGTTACAATTATTTACTTTGCATTCCCCCCTTGACTCTATTCCTGTGGGTCAGCATACACGAGGGAATTCCTATGCGAATATAGCTGGTTCACAGTGGCGGAGTGTGGGTAATGTGACGACGGCGGAGGTCCCGAACGGGAGGACGCATGAGCAATGTTTTGATCTTACATCCTGGTTTTGTACGCCGCTCCTTGGTACAGCGACTGAATTCAACAACAGAGAGGTAATTTCAATTTGTTTGAAGGAGCAGATAAAACAATACGAAAAACTGTGCACCAAATATCGTGCAGTGCAGCTTGACACTATGTTCCTTCAACAGTCTAAGGAATTGAATCAGGTGCCCATGGGTCTTCGTATCTGGAAAAGACCTATGGGTGTGGACGAGAACTCGAAGGCTTTTAGTGAACTGATTACCCTGTTTAACAAAACGGGGATGGAAATGTTGGACATAATAATACGTAATAATGAAGTAAAGTTAACAGAATTAAAGGATCAGATCAGTCGATTACACGTGAGTATTACGGCTGATCTGTTGTTTGAACAGTATCAAGTTGACTTTGAAAGAGTGATTAAGAACGTTGAATCATTTGTCATTAAAAACAAAGCGACTAAGAAAAAGAAATTGGATAGAGACACTTTAGATTACAAAAACAAATGTGCATATCCCCCTGGGGTCAGGCGACATGTTTTTAGAGCTGATAGAGACAATGAGCAGAGTAATTTTGTGGATATAGAAAACAACGCCGGGGCTAGGGGGGATGATGATGATTTTTTAGAAGTGGAAAATGGCCCTCGGAGATCAGAGAGGCTACGGAACAGAGACATGACATTGGGGGATTCAGAGAGGACTTACTCTCGGGGTGGGAGAATGAACAGAAGAGGGAGGTATTGAATCATTATTTTGATGGTAGTGCTGGGATAAGCTTCAATACGGAAAATGAATACAATATAAGTGAGGTTTTGTGCTGTTCAAATGATGGTGAAATGTGCAATAATGTTTTTTCAGATGCAAATGTTGAAAGTTTAAGTGATGGTGAAGAAAACGAAAATGTTATGGGCTATACAAATGATGTCAGTATGAGCAACAATGTTTTTACAAATGCAAACAATGAAAATGTAAGTGGCTGTGAAGAAGGTGTATTTAACAATGTTGGTGAATTATCTACATTGATTGGTCAGATAAATGAGGCCTTATTTGTAGAAAATATAGATTTACATGATTCACCTCAGCCAAGTAATAAAAACAATGAGATATGTATAATAGAGGGTACAAACCATCAGGTGTTAAGGAAAAGAGGTTATCATATTTATAACTACACTGATTTGTTAATAGATGACACACATTTTGAATTGTTTTGCAAGGGCATAAATTTTGTGCCGATGTTCAAATTGGATATTGCCCAGGTATTAATGGACATTAAACTTTTCACTAGACAAATGCACTTAAAGATGTTTTTTGCATCTGAGAGAAAGGACATAAATAGTGGAAGCATGAAGGTGGTGGGTGATGTTAATGATTTAAAAAGGAAGAGTAGTTTCATGCCCCCTCTTAGTCCAGAGGTTGTATGTTTTGAAAGATTAGTGGAAACACAGCTACGGAAAAGTTTGAATAAATGTGTTCTGGTTGATGACAATTTTTCAAAACAGGAGAGGGAACTTTTGGATTCCCTTAAGAAATCAGGTGAATATAGATGTATGAAACCTGACAAAGGGGGAGGGATGGTAGTGATGTCTAGGATTGACTACATTTCTGAAATTTCATATATTTTAAACAATGATGATACATATGTGATGGTATCGAGAAATGAAATCAACAGGGCATACTACAAAATTGATGTTTTTTTACATGATGCATTGTTTCAGGGCAACATTAATCAAGTTGAATATGAGTATTTAAATGTGCAATATCCAAGATTACCTACATTGTTTGGAATTCCAAAGGTTCATAAAGGTACTGAGAAATTGCAGTTTAGACCTATAGTATCAGCGAGGGGATCTAAGACCGAAGCCCTGGCGGCCTTTATAGACAATTCTGTTAAACCTGTAGTTAGTGCAGCCGAACACATTATTAAAGATTCATGGCATTGTCTCGATAGATTAAGAACATGTGAGATAGACAACAATGATTTTGGTTTTCTTACAACTGATGTGGTAAATCTATTTTCTGTGATTCCACATGAGCGAGGACTGGATATGTTTTACAAAGCTATTATTGAAAGTGGACTGATAGAAGGTGTTAATGCTAATTTTTTGCTTGGTTCAATGGAGTTGGTTTTAAAGAATAATTTTATCTCCTTTGAGGGGGAGCTATTCCAACAGGTGTCAGGCGTGGCGATGGGTGCGAGATGCGCACCGGTTTTCGCAAATGCAGTGCTACTTACATGGGAGAAAACACACATTTTGTCATCAGAAAAATACAGAGAAAAAATATTACTTTATAATAGATTTTTGGATGACATATTGATTTTGTGGAAGGGGGATGAACATTCAGCTATCGAATTTGTGGAATTTTTAGGTGAAACAACAGAATTTTTAAAATTCACTTTTCATTGGAATGAGGACAGGATTAACTATTTAGATTTGACAATTAGTAAGAAGGAAATGGGATTTGAGAGTAATATCTATAGAAAAGAAAATTATTCCAACTCATTATTGCATTTCAATAGCTGTCACCCCTTCCATCAACGTAAGGGAGTAATAAAAGGGCAAATGGTGAGGACATCTAGATTGGTGAGTGATGATGCTAAATTTAGGTTAGAGATTTTTAAGTTGATTGGTATGTTCCTTGATCAAGGATACCCACTTAAACTGCTCCTGAGCGTTAGAAGGGATGTATTTAGGGAAAGGAATAGTAATTATGCACCAATTTTAAAATCTGGGACACTATCATTGGTAGCAAAGCAAAATGGAAGTGTGGTGATAAATGATGGGCCACGACTAGTATTGAAATACAATCACAGAACAACAGAAGTGGTAGGTATAGTGAAAAATATTTGGAATTATTCCTTGAGTGAGGAGATTAAAATGATTCTGGGTACTGAACCGGTATTTGTGTATAGTAGAGGAGAGAATTTAAAGGGTATTTTGGAAAAAAAGAAAAGGAATACCTTTAAATCAGTTATGAAAAAGTGTGGCTTTTGTAGAAGTTGTAGATACATCAATGAGAGTACATATGTGTGTGTGAGTGGGTACAAGTATACTATTCCTTGCCCTGGACAATGTAATTGTTGTACTAAGAATATAGTATATTTGGCATCATGTACATCCTGTGAAGCATACTATGTGGGTAAGACCACAAGAAGGTTGCGAGACAGGGTGGCAGAGCACAATAGATCAATTAAGAAGAAAAACATGCACAATGCACTTTATTTACACAGCACTAAATGTATAGATTTTAATAGATTTATATTTTTTGTTATTGGACGGGTTATGGATTATGGTAATGGTGGTGACATAGTCAACAAGGTGGGTGCGCTAGAAACAGAATGGCAGATTAGATTCGATTCTTGCAGACCTCCTGGACTGAACGACTATGTCTCACTTAAACCAATTTTGAAGCTTAGGTCCCAGCAAATTTAAACTTTCAAAATTTGGTAATGTATGGTACACAATTAAGAGTTTTATGAGATGGCACACAATGATATTTTGTTTTGTTTTTTACATAAGAATTCTTATAAAATGTTTTAAGGATTGTATTTATATATATATATATATATATATATATATATATATATATATATATATGCACATTTTAGATTAAATATGTTTATATTGTATACATAATTTATATGATAAATAAGTGTATTAGGATTAGGAATATTTTTAAGTAATATTATGGATTGTGTTTTTTTAAGTTTGTTTATTAATTAATTTGTGGGTGGTATCAGTTTCAACCAGTGAGACTTAAATGTATAGTATTTAAATTGAAAGAAACGTGTAGTAAATTGACTCTGAAGAAGCCAGATTACTGGCGAAAGCGCTTAGTCCTGTTTTATTAATAAACTGAGATTGCTCACTCGCTTGTAGGTGGACTGTACTTTGTGGTGTTCACCTTATTTTTCCAAATACTATCCTCTACTCATTTAATAAATAAATGCATCATTTTCAAATTCCTTATCATAAAAGAATAAAAAGGATGCTTTCAGAAGGTAATCCTTTCTCTACCCAAGCAGCAACTACATCTGTATTCTAGGGATTAGTAATGTGGTTATAAGCATCTTAACTGGCCTTGATAAAACACAATGTTTCTGGAAGTTGTTCTAGAAATAAAGAGGCATTAAGATGAATACAAAGAGTATACATAGCTACATCCTTGTCATTTAGCATTTCTTGCCCTTACTAAACTCAATTGTTCACAACCATTACTATGGCTAAAAGGTCTGTTTTCAACGTAACCATATATTTTCTGATAGAGTGTAAACCTGCTGCCTCCGATTCATCTGGGGTACCTTCTTGCAGTAGCCCTACAATACTGTTTTGGTCTCATTTACTTTCCCCCCCAGTAAACATCTTTATTAAAGTATCACATATGGCATAGGAAGTCTTACATTTATATAAATATCTCATCTACTTGTAATCTGATTGACCTATTCACAACAAAATATTTCAGAGATGCCATGTCTGTCACTAACTTTGGGAAGAATTCAAAACTCTTTCTTTGCTATTCACACCACTACTATGATGGAACACTTACTTCTGACTTGTTCAGAATAAATTTCAAAAGACACTGCATAAAACCTAGAAATGTAATAACAGCTTGCATATTTCATTATTTTCTCATTACTTGGTTTCAAGTTCTGTGAAGTTAAACTGTGACTCACATCTCTAATTTCTGTAACTGTTACTGTACCTACTTTTAGTTATTTGCACAGGTCTATATTACTAAGTCAGTGAAATGGCATAACAGCGAATGCCATTTCGCCGATACATATAGAATGAAATCTCACAACAGCGACAGCTAAGGTCAGCGATTTTTTTCCCAGGGGAAAAATCACTTGGCCTGAGCCATGACATTGCCCTTTACCCCACTGTAGTGCGATCTTGGAGTTGGTATATTTAGTTGGGGGAGGGCAAAGACCAATACTCTTCTATGTTGTAAGTCATGTGTTGTGTTTTATGGTCTACCAATCGGTGACCTGGGGTTTCGCTGTTGTGGGATTTTGTTTTTTTATGTGTCGGCGAAATGGCATTCGCTGTAATGCCATTTCACTGACTTATTATAGACCCTATTTGCACAAGTGTTTAGGCTATTGAGGTTATACTGTCTCAATCTGTCCAACAACTGAAGCAGAATTTTGTCTTACCTTTCTCTGGTTACAGGACTTACCAGTATATCATAAATAACATTAACAACTTCAAGCCCCTCAATTTTATGCACAAAAGCTCTGTGAAACAGTTCGGTCAGTGACAAAGTACTAAATGGAAATTTGAGGAAGCCGTCGGAAAATTAAATGTACACAGTGTTGAATTCCTTTCATCATGCATAATATGTCAAAATCACTGGTCAGCCACAAGTACAGAGAATACATCGCATCTGACATAATGATAACCATTACACCACTACTGATATCTTGAGGGTGTTGGCATATACAGATTTTGTCAGGCTTCACAGTAGCAACCATACTATTCACCCAAATAGAAGGCTCACTTTGTTTCTTAATCACACCCCTACTCTTCATTCTGCTCAACTCACCTTCAGCTCTACATCCACGGGCTATCAGGAACTTTTCTTGGAGAATGCATGCCTGATTAAACTGGAGTATCTAGCTGAATATGACAGAGCCTCTAGCAGTTAATGTCAATGAGAAAGGCTCCGAGCTGTCAGCAATGTGCTTACTGTAGTCCAGGGTGCAAAGTTTGATTCTTTCCATTTACTTATTGGGTGATTCTGAGCAAGTCACTTAACCAGACAGTAATCCTAGGTCACTCGTGTCCAGTGAACTTACCTGGTTAAAATGAATTCAAAAATACTTGCAAGCAGCTCAAGTTAGTAAACAGGTCTTCATTCTCATGAACTATTATCATTCTATATGTGCACATTATGGATTATTTTCACTATACCAATTTTCTGATAAGTCAAATGAGCCAAGACAGATGGAGCTCCTTCTATTCAAACTTGCTGAAACTGAATATTGTATTTCTTATTCTCAGGTTCATAAGCAAGTACTAAGCAATCAGTCTGCAGACCATTGCAAGTCTAAACAATAACGTAAACCCTCCCTCCAGCCTCAAGCAGGGCAATACATTACAATGTCAAGTAAGAATTTTCTCAGCCAGTGACTTCACTTGATGACTTCAGTAAGTAAGCAACTTCCATACAGAAATATATAAGACGTGTGTTGAAGAATCCTGCCATGCTCTTACAGATTCAGTGCTTGTAACACTGGTAGACATTATATTACACATTGTACATATTTCAAGATTAAACATCACACTTTGATTATGAATTTTAAGCTTCTCTAGCCAGACTTCTAAATGGTGTTGTCTCTTATTCTCTGCATCACATTCATATTTCAGTGAATATGCTACCCTCTCATTTTCAATACTTACTGTGCAGTGTGTACACAAATAATTGTCATGGTTTAGTTCCATATTATGTATTATTTTCAGTTGCAAATTTGTTTCTTGCGTTTGACAGCACTAATAAAATATTTCCTGCACATACATTAACTTGATTAATCTCATAATGTTTTACAATTATAATACCTTCTGTATTCCTAATGCTTTTTTTTACACCATTTTACCAATTTTTCAGTCTTAAATACAATTTGACAGATGATTCTAATTCTTCTCAGAGCTCTTTCAACTGAGATGAAGCAATTTCACCTGCACTATAGACACCATATCACTTTATACCTACACTGGAGACACCATATCACTTTATTTAACTTTACATATTTTTCTCACACACATCTCCACTTTAAATGACCATTACACATACCACACATGATTTTTCCTCACACTAATGATTCATGAACCTTACCATACTCATAGGCTTTGGCTTAATTCTATGATTGTATTATAAAAGAATCAACACTTTTTTCATTCTCTCTTCATTACAAAATTCAAACAGGCTTTTTCTGCAATATACAAAATATCACGCTACACCTTTGAAGGGTTCTTGGCTATACTGGATGTAGTTTGGGGCAGAATTAGGCTGAATTTCTGGACTTACAATCTCCATTAGCCTGAAAAACTGTACTGCAAAGTGAGATCTTCCAGTAGCTATAACTGTGCCATTATTATACAAAAGATGGAATGACTTGGCTTTCATCAATTCTAATTCAGTTCTGACACCATATAACATTTGGCATTTGACAGTATGAAATAAGGTGGTGAGTCACAGGCTGCGTTAACTACGAATGATCTCACCCTGTTTAATCGACACATGACTTGACTACTGAACCCCAATACATCTAAAACCTGGGGATGTCAGTACTCAATTAGTGACACTCCAAAGGTTGCAAAAATTTTTTTGTAGAAAGGTCTCTCCTACTTTGAGTCTGAACATTGTTTGTATTTGTCTCACTCGGTCCTGGTATGTAGCCTGCACCAATTCTACCAGTGTTCCAGCTCTTCAGACCATCACAAGACTGTCATAATCAGCTTTCTTGGGACCTTTTCATATGCTTTCTCCAAATCTAGGAATGCCCAGTTGGAGTCTTCACTTACTTCTAGCTTCTTCTCAGCTATCTGTCTCACTGCAGACATCAGGTTGGTTGTTCTGCATTCTCTTCTAAATCTGAACTGCTCATCTCTCATCTTACTTTTTACCACTGTGTATTAGTTTACCAATCACCCAATCACCTTCTCCAGCACTTTTATGCAGTGTGACTAGTGTCTGATACCTCTATACTGCCCACATTTGTGAGCGTCCATTTTGTTCTTGTGCACTGTTTTTGGCATACTAATTCTTCATTCATCTGGGATACTCCTTTTTTTCATACTGCTATGATTACCATCTGGAGCCATTTCTCTCCTAACTCACCCAACATCTTAATTCTTTCTGCCATGACCTCATGACTGAGCCTGCTGCTTTCCCTGATGTCATTTTCATTGGTGCTGTTCTTACTACTTTTAGGGTGGGCTCCTCTTCCTCTTTCATCATAGGCTGTGTCTGGGACAGTACCGCTTCTGTGGGGTTTTCTTCATTTACAAGTTGAGGGAAGTACTTCCATCTGCTTCTATGTGCTGTGGACCGGTGAGCTGGTTTAAATCGTTAAATGAAATGAAGTGACAATTTCTAATACAACATAGCAACCCTAGTTAACCATCTATATAACAACTCTTGTTGACATAAATACTCTAAAAAGAAAGAAAGAAAACATTATAGTTATTAAATACATAAAAAACATATAAACCTACAATCTGAATTGCACAAATAGATGTAAAGCATGTTTTTGACTAAATAATATTAACATCTAGTAGACAAATGCATCAAATACAACCAGATGCTAAAATTCAGAATGCCTTAATATAACAATTGCAAATATTCATTCAAACCAGGAGTACATAATGCACCAGTGTTAAAGATCCATATAATTTCCTTATAATCTAATAGAATTAGAATAATCTGAATAATGTGGATGTCTCACCTATATACAGAGCTCTACAGGTGCCTTTATCACTAATGATAGACTTTAATTTGCTGCGTTTAGGCCATTTTATGTGCTTGCTTGGCACCTTGCACTTGAAAAATTATATGGCTCTTCTTACTTGCTGCTTGCTGTGGGATTTGAAGTCTTCTTAAGACACTCAGTCTTGCTGGCTGGATTCTGCTAAAATTCAAAGTCTGGTTATATTTGCATTCACAGTCTGTCGCATACAGAAACTTGCAGAATATACACTGATGAGAGAATATACTTTGCAGCATCAACTTTAGAGCAGTAACAAATAACTTTTTATAATAACTCAAACGGACTAACGTTGCAGTTTAAAGTACTGTTCCACTTTACTTCTCATATAGTACAGATGATGTGAGAGATATAACATTTACTTCAGGACAACAAATGTGTCCCTACCATACCCCTAACATAACTGGATTTAATACAGACTTTATATATATTTTAGTTAAACACACACCCTCTTGGTTTTGGAAAGATACTGCCTTGATGCTGCAAATGCTGACACATCTGTTCTTGTGCAAATGCTAATAAGTAAACTGTCTTCAAGGAAACGTCTTAGAAAAGCACATTTTTAAACTTTCTTAGAAAAACATGTCCTGTTGTCATTTCTTTAAAGAAAGAAAATTACATTCTTGTCACGCCTGTAAGAAGTCAGCTTTCTTGATGTGTGTGTAATACACTCATAAGCAAGTTCCTTATTTTTTTAAGCCACGGTCATTTAGTATGGTTGCTGATCACATATTACTAAACTCTGTTTCTGTATTTAAGCAAGCTTTTTCTTTCAGCATATTTACAACAGATTTAATTTCAGCCTTATATTCATAATGTCTAACAGCACTTTTTTAAGCATATGGAACAAGATGTTACACAGTGTACTACATACCCAGAGAACGCAGCTCCCTTTGCTAGATGTGTGTTGCAATATTCTACCATAGATATCCAGACATTGGTTGTATCATTTCAGCTATTTATAAACTTGCATGTGTATGTTATAAGATTGTGTACGGCAGGGGCGGCTCGTGGCATCAGACTGCCGGACTGCAGCCCCCTCAGCAAAAAAAAGAAAAAGTACCTTTTTGTGTAGTAGTGACAGTGTATTATTATTTTTTTTGTTTACTGTGTCTCTGCGACTCGGCAAGTTCCTTCCTGCCTCGGCAAGTACGCGCATGCGCACTTTAACTGCCTCGGGTTGCGGCGGTTTTAAATAAAGGCTTTTTTTGTTTGTTTTTGTTGCAGCTCGGTGAGGAAATTAAGGCATCAGTGTGATGCCCAGCAGTCTATGCGGTTCCAAACCGCATAGAATTGGAAGGGGTTCGGACTGCGACGTCCACAGACACGTACATGACGTGCTTGGGCTAAATGCTGCTGATTGGTTGTCGGTCTCTTCCTGGGCTTTATGTGCTGGGAAAAGAGCGAGAATCAAACAGTTTCAGTTGTGGAATGTGGACTGATTCGTGACTGAGTCAATACCATTGCCAATACTGAATCTGATTGCAAACAGCTTTCTTTGGGTGTTTCCTATGGGGAGGAAAGATTTCTGGATTCCTGACCTAGCAACAGCTACTTAAAAAAAGCCTACTTTACTTTGTTGTTCGTGACGGAAAGGGACAGTCTCAGTCAATCACTCATCATTCATTTTTTTGAGGTAAGTCAAAGGGGTTTTGTTTTAGCTAATGTTAAGAAAATATTCTTGTGCCTGAAGTAAATTATCCTGCTCTGGTAACCCTGTCTTGTACAGATTGTACTTTTCCCAATAATTCAATATTTTGAAACTAGATGGTGGTGTGCAAGCAACTTGATTTATTTTCTAAGTCCTCTGTTGAAAATCGGCTTGTTCCAAGTCGGACTTTCCTGGTAAACAAATGTTAAATAAATAAATATTTGGTAGTTCTGTTTTTTTTTTTTTATTTTTTTACTTAAATTTAACTTATACTCTGACATGGCATTGATATCTTGGAAGGTGACAGAAATTAATATCTTGGAAGGTGGCAAAAATGAATCACACGGAAATCATTAAAATGATCTATGCAGTAAGGTATTGTTGAGTGATTAAGTATGCTAGGCAATAACACCCACTCAACCTGGTTAATACTTTATAATATATAAACTTTATAAAGACAATCATAAGGCCTTCTTTAGCTATGTTAGAAACCTAGGAGGAAACTCCCAGATATGCTCAGAATTAGTTCAAAATGATGTGAAAATTACTGAACCTACACACATTGCTAACATACTGGCTGACAGGTTCAGTGCAAACTTCTCCCCCCCTTCCCCCCAAAAGGAGAGATATCTATTCCAGAGGATTGTAGCCCCCCAAACATCTCCAACGCCCAGGTGAGAACTGCCCTCACTAAGGCAAAAAACACAGCATCCATGGGACCGGATGGTGTCCCCGGCTGTGTGCTTCATGAACTCAACGAGGAATTAAACCCACAGTTAGGACAGCTGTTTAATCTTAGCCTCACCTCAGGATACGTACCCAAGGAGTGGCGCACGGCGACTGTGGTCCCACTTCATAAGGGCGGTGCCTCCACAGACCCTGGAAATTACCGCCCATTAGCTTGACAAGCCTTATCTGCAAAGCCATGGAGAGGATCATAATGGAACTCATAAATAAAGACATAGGGAACTTGCAGACTTTGGATCCAACCCAGTTTGGCTTTGTCAAAGGCAGATCCTGCCTCTTAAACTTGGTTGACTTTTTCGAGACAGTCACCAAGGCCATTGATGAGGAAAGGCAGTCCATACAGCCTACCTCGACCTGGCAAAGGCCTTCGACACAATACCCACTCAGGTATCATCGATAAACTCATCAGCTTGAATGTAAACCCATACATCACAAGATGGGTTGCAAACTGGCTAAGCGACAGAACCCACAGGGTCAGAGTTGCTGGAGCCATGTCAGACTCAAAGCCTGTCACAAGTGGTGTCCCACAGGCCTCAGTCCTGGGTCCACTCTTGTTCGGCATCTACTTTTCTGAAGTACAAGCAAACACAGGAGGGTTATGGCTGACAAAGTTTGCAGATGACTGCAAACTAGGCGCCATAGTCGAAAACACATCTGACACAGATATCCTCCAGAAGGGCCTCACAGAAGCGGATAACTGGTGCCAGAGCCATGGCCTGAAGTTAAACGCCAAAAAATGCATAGTCATACCCTTCGGGAAAAACAAGGTTACCCCTAGCTACCATATAGATGGCAATCCACTGAGCACAGAAAAAGTCATCAGGGATCTGGGGACCCAAGTTGACAGTAGCCTTTCGTTTGACACTCATGTTGCTAAAGTAGTTAGGAAAACCTTCTATATCGCCCACCTGATCATGAAGGGATTCACATCTAGATCAAGGGAGGTCATCGTCCCCCTGTACTCATCACTCATTAGACCTATGATTGAGTACAATGCCCCGTTCAGAATGTATCTGACCAGACACCTGATGCAGCTTGAAAGGCCCCAAAAGTTCCTCACCAAAAGGATAAAGGGTCTCAAAAATATGTCTTATGCTGCCCGACTGAAAGAACTCCAGCTCTATTCAGTCTCATACCGCTTGCTCAGAGGTGACTTGTGCCTGACATATAAGGCCATGTCAAACCCAGATTTGATGAATATGCTTCACCTCAAAAAATCTAGATCCCTCAGAACCACAAGGGCGGGAGACTTAAACCTTGACACGGTTATAAATAGAACGTGCTGGAGGGACAGATTCATCACCCAGAGACTGCCTATGCTGTGGAACAAAATCCCGGTACATGTGAGGCAGAGCACCTTGCTGGCCTTGTTCAAGAGGAATCTTGACCAATGGATGGGAGATCGCAGATATACCCCAGGGATTACTTCAGTGTCACTGCTTGACAGAGGCACAGAAAAATGATAGGCATAGTTTTTATTCAAACTAAAGGGGTGGTGAAAGCCACATAACTATGGGCTAGGCTTATAAATGCCCTTGGGCAGATAGCCTAGTATGAACCTATGAACCTATGAACCTATAACTGTACTGTAGTGTAGAGAGAGTATTTTAAAAATGTAGTATGCTCTGGTTCTATTGTGGTGTTGTCTGATATGATGTACTTGTACAGTGCAGCACCTGTCTAGAGTGTAAACCCAAGAAAGGTGTGGAACAGCAAGAAGCATTACCTTCATCGCTAGTCAGAGTGTAGGATCATAACAACAGCCAATAAACAAGGCAAGTGAACCTTTGGGATGTGAGAAATATGTGGCAGGAGATGCTTGTAATATATACTCCTTTATTCCATGAGCCCCAGGTTAGTGTAGTTTTTAGGCTCAGGTACAACAACACTGGCTTTTATGGCTTGGGCTACTGACCTGCTAATGAACAGCAAATATATGGAATTTAATGGATCCATTATTGTTCATGATTGGTTGAGACATCTCATGTGCTTATTGGGCCATGCAGAACTTAAAAGGATGGCTTTCCTCAAAGGCCTAATGAGTAGATTACTATAGTGGTGTCAGTAAAGTTGTGCCTTATTGGGGTGAGGAATGGAGGAAAGTCAAACTGTCTGGACTGGTTAATGTGAAGAAATAACCGTGCTTAGTGTTGGAAGTAAAGTAATGATCCAGTTAAGTGTATCTGCTTACCAAATATATAAGTAGAATCTAAAATGCTGAGGCATCTTGATCTGTTTCATTGGTTAACCTCATTGCTGTCAGTTTATTTCTACATGTATGGTAGGAATGATATTTAAAGATGCACCTTTTGGACCAGGAAGTACTCTGGGAGATAAGGCTGATTCTGTTGAGAACCCATTCACCCAAAAAAACATTCATTCTATTTCATCTGATTAAACAAAAGTTTCTTATCTAATTTTTTTCCTGTTGAGTTCTTTGAATGCTTAAAACATAAATTTAGAGAGATGTGTAACCATCCAAAGAATATTGCAATGGAAAGGCACATGTTTTACACAAGAAATCAAAAGCCTGATGAAACTATAGCAGCATATATTACTGCCTAAGAAATAAAACAAAAACGTACAGATTTGGTGATCTGAGAGATGAGTTGATAAAAGACAGGCTTATGTGTAGTGTTAATAATGATGCAGTGAGAAAGATTTTGCTTCGAAACAGTAATTTAACATTGAGCAAAACCACTGAGATTTGTCAAATGCATGACTTTACAGAAAAGCATATGAATATGCTTACGAATAAGAAAAGCATGCTTTACAGTATCTGCCAGTGCAAATGTCGATAAGCCAAGATGAAAAAGAAATATAAATCGAGAGGTAGTGCCACACCCCACCTCATTGTTAACTGTCATAACTGTGGAGGCAGCCATGAACCTAAACGAGAAGAGTGCGTAGCTCTTTGTCAGCAGTGTCACAAATGTAAAAAGTGGAATCATTTCAAAATGCTTTGCAAGTCTAAAGTGGCACCTACTTGTATTAAAAGAGAGCAGCTGAACAAGCAAGTAGATCAGATAGAGAGCTGTTAGCAAACTTTCTATATTAATGATGTTTCTGTGATTGATGAAAGAATCAACACAGTAGATTATCAGACTGCATCAAATAGTGAAATATTTTGCACTGTTTGGATTAATGGGAAACCTGTAGATCTTAAAGATGACACTGGATCCAAGTGCAATGTAATATCATCACAAATGTTTGTCAAAATAAAAGCTGGTGAGAAACTTGATTCAGCAAAGTGTGCCAAACTAGTCGGTTATGTTGGTGAAGAAATTCAAACTGATGGTGCAGTAGTTCTCACATGCCATTCTGCTGGGAACAGTTATGACTTGCAGTTTTATATAGTCAAAAGACACGTGCAGTCAATATTAGGCCTCAAAGACAGTTTGAGAATAGGACTGATTTAATTTAATAAGGAGGTACACCATATAAGTCTGAACAACCATGACAGTTTTACACAGAATACTTTTAGTGAATATGGTGATATTTTCAGGGACTAGCTTGGTAAACTTCCAGTCATATACTCCATGAAGTTAAAACCATGAAGTAAGCCCATTTTCCAGACCAATAAGGAAAGTTCTGATAGCAATACAGAGCAAATTAAAAACAGAACTAGACAAAATGGTGAATTTGGGTGTCCTCACTCCAGCAAAAGAACCGACTGAATGGGTGAGCTCCATGGTCGTAACTCATAAGAAAAGCTCAGATGTTATTTGAACATGTATTGATCCGAGACATATCACCCAGATTCTGCTACAGTTTACTGTGAGGGAAAGGTTAGTTTGCTTTTTATTTGTTGTGTTTTGTATTTCTTTATTGCCTTTTTCTATTTTGTATACTGTGATTTGTTTTCTTTATACTGTGTTTTACTTGTATTCTGCTTTTAACTGCATGCTAAAACTTGAAAAGAGACCATAGCTCTGTCTCTTGTGAGTCGGACAGGAATTTTTGCCACCCTCCCACCCGGTTACTGTTGTGTTCTTAAACACCATTGTCTTTCGAGTTGCCTGCCCCTTATGTCAATTTGACCATATATCTCATTTCCTCTCTGCTTTTACTGGCTGGTGTGAGTAAGCACAAAATTATCATTTTGCGAAATCACTCCCCTTCAACTATTTAAATTTATTGGCCATCCTACTGTATTCCATAGTACCAGAATACAAAAGTGACCACTCCCTTTCAATCTATCTTACTGTTTTAAAAATAGTGACTCTCCACTAAAATGTAACTTTTAGACAGGTAAAACTTAAGTTACCTACTTTCACATCTAACTCCTCTAGTGCACACTGCAGTGTTTAGGATAAACATTTTTTTCATCTTACCTTTAAGCATCTCTTGCAAGACCACCAGTTATTGTAGAGCCCACATTCTGACTCTCAGTAGTCATCTTGGGATTAGTGCTTCTGTTTTATCCTGGTGACAGAAGGAGTGCAGTTACATTATTTCCTGGAGACTGCTGATCATCAGAATGCTTAATAACTGCTTTATAGGTGACAGCTTAGAATCTGTGCTTATATTCTGATCCTGGTGAGAGTAGGAGTAGAGTGCATTGATTCCTGGCTCTTTCTGGTTGGTAAGTGAGTGTCTGTGCTTAACATACCTGATTGGTCTGGTTGCTATTCGAGGCATCTACCAGAAAAAGGCTACAAGCCTGCAGACCCTTGCATCATCTGGGGCAAGACTGTAGGTCACCAAACAGGCCATGGCCTGCTTCTCTTCTTGGGACTGGTGCTAAAACTAGTTAGTTTAGCTAGAACTAGCCATTTTTAGTTCCAGCACTCAAAACTGTTTCCTTGTGCTCAGCACTTGCTCAGAACTCGTTGTAAGCACTAAATAAACTACATATTACTACAGCACTCGACTTTCCTCAGTTGTCAAGAGGAAAACAGTTCTTAGTACTTAAATAAATAAGTACCTATCCAGGCATGTCCATGGGTCAGCTCCCAGTGTCTTCTCCTGTCCACCTGATGAATCTGGGCATCTTGGGGCAATGTAGCAATTGCCTCATGTACACTGACAACCCTCTCCTCCTACCAGCCAACACTACAACCTGTGAGAGATGCACTTATATAGCCAAACTGGAAGCCAAGCTTTCCAGCCAAGACTGGACTAGGCAGTCCAGAGATGAAGATTAACACCTGCACCACACCACACTCAACACATAGTCCTTCAAAACCCACACTACCAAAACCCACACATAGAAACACAAAGCACACACCCACATTAATGGAGACTCTTAATAAAAATCTGCCCAAGCAACAGAGATCTCCCAAGCTGAAATGCAGACAACCACCACCTCCAACACTACCCAAATGACACATAGTCCACAAAATCAGTGTGCCACTCAACCTCAGCCCATAAGGCAAAACAATGTACCTAACACACTAATGTATACAATACTGATGTAAAAGCATTATTTTATGGTTTTATACATTCAATATTTAAAAAAGATTATTATGTACATATTTTTAGTTTATTCATTAAGTTTGGTTAATGACAAAGTGCATTAATAGATTGGTGCAACTTTAAGCACTCATTCTAACATCTTGATCTAATTAGTTTAATTGATCACATGATTCATGCATTTTTTATTTAAATAAGGTTGGAATTTTAATGGATTTATCTTGATAAAGCTCAGTATCAGCTGAGCGAAAGCGCTTCGATACATTTGGTGTGGTGTGGTGTTTAACAACAAATACATTTTTCAGACTTCAATATTCAGTTTCCAGGCTGGTACTTCGCTCTCACCGTGGATTTACAACTTTTTGCTTTTACTGGTTTTTACATTTCTGTCTTTTGCTTTACCTAACACACTAGCCATCGATGACTCTAAAGTCAGGCACACTGATGTCCCACTCACCAGGCTAACCAAGGAGAAAGTTACTGTCAGCTGCTTGTCGGGTGTCAAGATCCGCCACATAACGCATGCACACAGGTCACTCCACAACAAGTACAAATACATCTCTGTCATTGTCCATGTTGGTGTGAATGACCTGAGACGTACCTCCCTAGACTACATGAAAAGAGACATGGAGGAGCTCTCGAATCTTGCAGCCCAGGCAGGTATGACCCTAGTCCTGAGCAGCATCCTGCCATCACCCAGAATGATGCCACAATACAAGGACAAAATAATTGACTTTAGCAATTAGCTAAGCTTCTGGTGTCATTCTAAGGGGATCCAGTATCTGTCTGCCTGGGATGACATGGTCGACAGAACATGATGCTTTGCCAGAGATGGCTTGCACCTGTCACCCCTGGGATTCTGGATACTGGCTAAGGCTCTTGCCACCCCCATAGTGCCTTTTTTAGGCAATGTTCAAATGCCAGATTCACCACCATAACAGGTACAAGCAAGCAAACTCTGTGGGTAATGCTACGCAATGCTAGAAGTCTAAACCTCAAAATGCACTCACTCAAGGCACTCCTTAAAATAGAGAACATCAACATCTGTGCAGTGACAGAGACCTGGTTCAAGGCTCCAGAGAGCACCTCTGCATTTACCAGGATATAATTCATACCACACCTTTCGGCCACCTAACCTGGACCAAAACACTAAAGGTGGAGGCGTGTCCATATTCATTAAGGATATCCACACCTCCAGGCTAGCTGCTCAACATAATGCATCCGAGATTATCCAAGTGCAACTAACACTGGGCAAGACTGCAATCCAGGTTGTAGCTTGTTACAGATCCCCCATCATGCCACAGGATTCCTACTCTTCATTTCTTAAGATACTGGAAAATATTAAGGTACAACCCAATACCTTAATTATGGGTGATTTAAACTACCCCACCATCAACTGGGAAAACTACTCATGTACCAAATCATTCGCTCAACATTTTCTGGAATTCATAAATTCCAATGCCTTGGATCAGCTTGTCCACACCCCCACCAGGGGCAGCAATATCCTTGACCTGGTCATTACCAATATGGGTAACCAGTGTCCCATGCCAGAGGTCAACTCCTTGCTAGTCAGATCCAATCACAAGCTAATCACCCTAGACATCCATATCCCACCCCTACCACCCATTAAGGAAACCACCATCCAAAACTACTCCAAAGCCAACTTCATGCTTCTTAAGACAGAAGTGGCAAACATCACAACACCCATGTAGAAGGAAAATAGAGGTACGACTGCTGAATCTTACACAAATGCACTGTATAAGCACATACATGAGTGCATGGATCGTGCCATCCGCAACAGAACCAAGGTACTATCCTCCAAAAAAAGGAAGCCAATCTGGTGGTCCCCTGCCATAAACAAACTCTATAGCAGAGGGAAGAAGCTGTTGCAAAAAAGAGTAAAATCCAAAGATTGGAGGAACTCACAGGTCAGATTCAGCAAGAAGCTGAGATTCCTCATAAAATCCCCCAAAGCCAGTTATGAAAATAAAATTGCCAGAGATTCCAAAGACAACCACAAAGCATTCTACAGCTATGTCAAGAATCTCAATGGCAACACTCAGATCTGTGCTGAGCTGCAGCACAATGGCACTAAATATACAGAACCAACTGATATTGCCAACATCCTGGCAAATAGGTTCAGTGCTAACATTACCCCTCTCATCCTCCATAGGGCCCATCTTAATACTGGAAGAATGCAAAGCCCCTGTACTCATGGATGAACAAGTAAAGACTGCACTCTCCAAAGTCAAGAACACAGCATCCATGGGACCAGACAACATCCCAGACTGCATAATGCACAAACTACAGAACAAACTGGCAGCCCACCCAAGTACCATGTTCAATCATAGCCTCACCTCAGGCTATGTGCATGCTGAATGGCGCACAGAGACAGTTATCACACTCCACAAAGGGGGTGCCACCATGGACCCTGGAAACTACTGCCCCATTAGCCTGATAAGCCTGGTCTGCAAGGCCATGGAACATATCATCTTGGAGCTTATAAACAAAGACATAGGTAACCTCCAAACCCTGGACCCCACTCAGTTTGGGTTTTTAAAAGGTAGATCATGTTTACTAAATCCGATTGACTTCTTTGAAGCAGTCACCAGAGCCGTAGATGAGGGCAAGGTAGTGCACACAGCCTATCCTGACCTCACCAAGGCTTTTGATACCATCTCCCACTCTGGAATTATAGATAAACTCACTAAACTGGGCATAAATCCCTATGTCACAAGATAGGTGGCCAACGGCTCACTGACAGAACCCACACAGTAAAAGTAGCAGACTCCAAGTCCGACTTCAGACCAGTGACGAGTGGAGTACCACAGGGTTCAGTCCTGGGTCCACTCCTGTTCAGTATCTACTTCTCTGAAGTGCAGGCCAACACAGAAGGTTTTTGCCTAACAAAGTTCACAGATGACTGCAAACTGGGAGCCATAATAGAATCACCTAATGATGTAGACATTCTACAAAAGGGCCTCACACAGACAGATGCTTGGTGTCAAAGTCATGGCTTCAAGCTTAATGCTAAGAAGTGCATTGTCACCCCCTTTGGGAAAAACTCAGTACACATGAACTACCATATAGGCAGTAGCTCATTAAACAACGAAAGTGTGATAAGAGACCTCGGGACACAGGTGGACAGTAGTCTCTCCTTTGATAACCACATCGCCACAGTAGTCAGGAAATCCTTCTGCGTAGCACACCTCATCACAAAAGGGTTCTCATCTACACATTCCTCATCAGACCCATTATAGAGGATCCCCATTTGGCATGTATCTCACAAGACACCTACAACAATTGGAAAGGCCACACAAATACCTCACGAAGAGATTACTGGCCTCAAACAGATGCCCCTACGAGACCGTCTCAAAAACTTCAGCTTTACTCGTGCATATCACTTACTCAGAAGAGATCTCTGCCTAACATACAAAGCTATGTCAAACCCAGAACTGTTGGGCATACTACATTTAAAGAAATCCCAATATCTCCATACCACACACTCCAGGGACCAAAACCTTGTCACCACAATAAACAGAACATGCTGAAGGGATAGATTCCTGTCCCAGAGACTTCCCATATGGAACAAACTACCCATTCATGTCAAGCAAAGCTCCTCATTGGCCCTCTTTAAGAAAAATCTTGACGACTGGTTGGTAAATAGAAAATTCACCCCGGGGATCAGTTCTATGGCACTGCTTGACAGGAACACAGGAAAATAATTTTCTTGGGTGGCGAAAGCCAGGGAACCTTTTTGGCTAGGCTTATATAGGATCCAGCGCTGATAGCCTAGTACCTACCTATGTACAAAGCTCTTAAACTTCCACATCATCTGATATGCACAGTAGATGAACTATCCGGTCTCATGCCAAATGCCACAGTTTTTCAGTCTTAAATGCAAACGTTCATTTTGGGAAATTTCACTGGATCACAAATCTTCATTGTTAACCACTTTCAGTGCACCATTTGGTAAATACAGATTCTTGAGAATGTCATTTGGGATAAATTCAGCCAGGGAAGCAATGTGCAATGGAGCAAATTTTTTTTGGCTATTTACATGTTATCATAGTAGACATTATTGTAGGGGCAATGGTGAAAATGAACATGATAGAAACCTCAGGAAAGTTCTCTAATGCACATGAAGTCAGTCTTAAACGGAATCCTCGAAAAATGTACATTGAAACTGAAAGAAGTTACTTATGTGGGGTATTTGTTTTCCAGTTCTGGCTTACAACCAAACCGTCTAAGCAAGCAGCAATTCTTGAGATGCCAGTTCCAGAAAATGTCACATCTTTACGTTTTCTTGGTATGGTCAACTATTTAGGAAAGTTCATCCTAGACCTGAGAGCTTTCTGTAGCACTGTTACATGAGCTGACAAGCAAAAATGTAACGTGGTCCTGGTTGGAACACCACCAGTGTCTTCTCCATGAATCTGCATCTTCAGTCTTCCAGTCTGAACCCTCTCCTCCTACCAGCCAACACTACAACCTGTGAGAGATGCACTTATATAGCCAAACTGGAAGCCAAGCTTTCCAGCCAAGACTGGACTAGGCAGTCAAGAGATGAAGATTAACACCTGCACCACACCACACTCAACACATAGTCCTTCAAAAACCACACTACCAAAACCCACACATAGAAACACAAAGCACACACCCACATTAATGGAGACTCTTAATAAAAATCTGCCCAAGCAACAGAGATCTCCCAAGCTGAAATGCAGACAACCACCACCTCCAACACTACCCAAATGACACATAGTCCACAAAATCAGTGTGCCACTCAACCTCAGCCCATAAGGCAAAACAATGTACCTAACACACTAATGTATACAATACTGATGTAAAAGCATTATTTTATGGTTTTATACATTCAATATTTAAAAAAGATTATTATGTACATATTTTTAGTTTATTCATTAAGTTTGGTTAATGACAAAGTGCATTAATAGATTGGTGCAACTTTAAGCACTCATTCTAACATCTTGATCTAATTAGTTTAATTGATCACATGATTCATGCATTTTTTATTTAAATAAGGTTGGAATTTTAATGGATTTATCTTGATAAAGCTCAGTATCAGCTGAGCGAAAGCACTCGATACATTTTGGTGTGGTGTGGTGTTTAACAACAAATACATTTTTCAGACTTCAATATTCAGTTTCCAGGCTGGTACTTCGCTCTCACCGTGGATTTACAACTTTTTGCTTTTACTGGTTTTTACATTTCTGTCTTTTGCTTTACCTAACACACTAGCCATCGATGACTCTAAAGTCAGGCACACTGATGTCCCACTCACCAGGCTAACCAAGGAGAAAGTTACTGTCAGCTGCTTGTCGGGTGTCAAGATCCGCCACATAACGCATGCACACAGGTCACTCCACAACAAGTACAAATACATCTCTGTCATTGTCCATGTTGGTGTGAATGACCTGAGACGTACCTCCCTAGACTACATGAAAAGAGACACGGAGGAGCTCTCGGATCTTGCAGCCCAGGCAGGTATGACCCTAGTCCTGAGCAGCATCCTGCCATCACCCAGAATGATGCCACAATACAAGGACAAAATAATTGACTTTAGCAATTAGCTAAGCTTCTGGTGTCATTCTAAGGGGATCCAGTATCTGTCTGCCTGGGATGACATGGTCGACAGAACATGATGCTTTGCCAGAGATGGCTTGCACCTGTCACCCCTGGGATTCTGGATACTGGCTAAGGCTCTTGCCACCCCCATAGTACCTTTTTTAGGCAATGTTCAAATGCCAGATTCACCACCATAACAGGTACAAGCAAGCAAACTCTGTGGGTAATGCTATGCAATGCTAGAAGTCTAAACCTCAAAATGCACTCACTCAAGGCACTCCTTAAAATAGAGAACATCAACATCTGTGCAGTGACAGAGACCTGGTTCAAGGCTCCAGAGAGCACCTCTGCATTTACCAGGCTATAATTCATACCACACCTTTCGGCCACCTAACCTGGACCAAAACACTAAAGGTGGAGGCGTGTCCCTATTCATTAAGGATATCCACACCTCCAGGCTAGCTGCTCAACATAATGCATCCGAGATTATCCAAGTGCAACTAACACTGGGCAAGACTGCAATCCAGGTTGTAGCTTGTTACAGATCCCCCATCATGCCACAGGATTCCTACTCTTCATTTCTTAAGATACTGGAAAATATTAAGGTACAACCCAATACCTTAATTATGGGTGATTTAAACTACCCCACCATCAACTGGGAAAACTACTCATGTACCAAATCATTCGCTCAACATTTTCTGGAATTCATAAATTCCAATGCCTTGGATCAGCTTGTCCACACCCCCACCAGGGGCAGCAATATCCTTGACCTGGTCATTACCAATATGGGTAACCAGTGTCCCATGCCAGAGGTCAACTCCTTGCTAGTCAGATCCAATCACAAGCTAATCACCCTAGACATCCATATCCCACCCCTACCACCCATTAAGGAAACCACCATCCAAAACTACTCCAAAGCCAACTTCATGCTTCTTAAGACAGAAGTGGCAAACATCACAACACCCATGTAGAAGGAAAATAGAGGTACGACTGCTGAATCTTACACAAATGCACTGTATAAGCACATACATGAGTGCATGGATCGTGCCATCCCCAACAGAACCAAGGTACTATCCTCCAAAAAAAGGAAGCCAATCTGGTGGTCCCCTGCCATAAACAAACTCTATAGCAGAGGGAAGAAGCTGTTGCAAAAAAGAGTAAAATCCAAAGATTGGAGGAACTCCCTGGTCAGCTTCAGCAAGAAGCTGAGATTCCTCATAAAATCCCCCAAAGCCAGTTATGAAAATAAAATTGCCAGAGATTCCAAAGACAACCACAAAGCATTCTACAGCTATGTCAAGAATCTCAATGGCAACACTCAGATCTGTGCTGAGCTGCAGCACAGTGGCACTAAATATACAGAACCAACTGATATTGCCAACATCCTGGCAAATAGGTTCAGTGCTAACATTACCCCCTCTCATCCTCCATAGGGCCCATCTTAATACTGGAAGAATGCAAAGCCCCTGTACTCATGGATGAACAAGTAAAGACTGCACTCTCCAAAGTCAAGAACACAGCATCCATGGGACCAGACAACATCCCAGACTGCATAATGCACAAACTACAGAACAAACTGGCAGCCCACCCAAGTACCATGTTCAATCATAGCCTCACCTCAGGCTATGTGCATGCTGAATGGTGCACAGAGACAGTTATCACACTCCACAAAGGGGGTGCCACCATGGACCCTGGAAACTACTGCCCCATTAGCCTGATAAGCCTGGTCTGCAAGGCCATGGAACATATCATCTTGGAGCTTATAAACAAAGACATAGGTAACCTCCAAACCCTGGACCCCACTCAGTTTGGGTTTTTAAAAGGTAGATCATGTTTACTAAATCCGACTGACTTCTTTGAAGCAGTCACCAGAGCCGTAGATGAGGGCAAGGTAGTGCACACAGCCTATCCTGACCTCACCAAGGCTTTTGATACCATCTCCCACTCTGGAATTATAGATAAACTCACTAAACTGGGCATAAATCCCTATGTCACAAGATAGGTGGCCAACGGCTCACTGACAGAACCCACACAGTAAAAGTAGCAGACTCCAAGTCCGACTTCAGACCAGTGACGAGTGGAGTACCACAGGGTTCAGTCCTGGGTCCACTCCTGTTCAGTATCTACTTCTCTGAAGTGCAGGCCAACACAGAAGGTTTTTGCCTAACAAAGTTCACAGATGACTGCAAACTGGGAGCCATAATAGAATCACCTAATGATGTAGACATTCTACAAAAGGGCCTCACACAGACAGATGCTTGGTGTCAAAGTCATGGCTTCAAGCTTAATGCTAAGAAGTGCATTGTCACCCCCTTTGGGAAAAACTCAGTACACATGAACTACCATATAGGCAGTAGCTCATTAAACACCGAAAGTGTGATAAGAGACCTCGGGACACAGGTGGACAGTAGTCTCTCCTTTGATAACCACATCGCCACAGTAGTCAGGAAATCCTTCTGCGTAGCACACCTCATCACAAAAGGGTTCTCATCTACACATTCCTCATCAGACCCATTATAGAGGATCCCCATTTGGCATGTATCTCACAAGACACCTACAACAATTGGAAAGGCCACACAAATACCTCACGAAGAGATTACTGGCCTCAAACAGATGCCCTACGCAGACCGTCTCAAAAAACTTCAGCTTTACTCCGTCGCATATCACTTACTCAGAAGAGATCTCTGCCTAACATACAAAGCTATGTCAAACCCAGAACTGTTGGGCATACTACATTTAAAGAAATCCCAATATCTCCATACCACACACTCCAGGGACCAAAACCTTGTCACCACAATAAACAGAACATGCTGAAGGGATAGATTCCTGTCCCAGAGACTTCCCATATGGAACAAACTACCCATTCATGTCAAGCAAAGCTCCTCATTGGCCCTCTTTAAGAAAAATCTTGACGACTGGTTGGTAAATAGAAAATTCACCCCGGGGATCAGTTCTGCGGCACTGCTTGACAGGAACACAGGAAAATAATTTTCTTGGGTGGCGAAAGCCAGGGAACCTTTTTGGCTAGGCTTATATAGGATCCAGCGCTGATAGCCTAGTACCTACCTATGTACAAAGCTCTTAAACTTCCACATCATCTGATATGCACAGTAGATGAACTATCCGGTCTCATGCCAAATGCCACAGTTTTTTCAGTCTTAAATGCAAAACGTTCATTTTGGGAAATTTCACTGGATCACAAATCTTCATTGTTAACCACTTTCAGTGCACCATTTGGTAAATACAGATTCTTGAGAATGTCATTTGGGATAAATTCAGCCAGGGAAGCAATGTGCAATGGAGCAAATTTTTTTTGGCTATTTACATGTTATCATAGTAGACATTATTGTAGGGGGCAATGGTGAAAATGAACATGATAGAAACCTCAGGAAAGTTCTCGACCATGCACATGAAGTCAGTCTTAAACGGAATCCTCGAAAAATGTACATTGAAACTGAAAGAAGTTACTTATGTGGGGTATTTGTTTTCCAGTTCTGGCTTACAACCAAATCCGTCTAAGCAAGCAGCAATTCTTGAGATGCCAGTTCCAGAAAATGTCACATCTTTACGTTTTCTTGGTATGGTCAACTATTTAGGAAAGTTCATCCTAGACCTGAGAGCTTTCAGCACTGTTACATGAGGTGACAAGCAAAAATGTAACGTGGTCCTGGTTGGAACACCACCAAAAAGCATTTGGCATTCTGAAAAAGAAAGTTGCCTGTCCACCCACATTAAGATAGTATGATGATCACAAACCTTTAACTCTTTTGTGTGATGCTTCAAAGTATGATCTTAGTGCAGCATGTCTTAAAGAAGGCATACCAGTAGCTTATGCATACAGAACTTTAACCCAAACTGAGATGCAGTATGCACAAATAGAAAAAGAACTTTTGGCAGCAGTGTTCGCATGTTCGAAGTTCAATGATTATATTTATGGCAAACCTATCCAAATAGAGACTGATCACCAACCTCTACTGATGATTCTGAAAAAGCCAATACATACAGCCCCAACACGTTTGCAACACATGAAGTTAAAATTGCAAAAGTACAATTTTGATATTGTCTATACAAAAGGTACCTTCCTGATACTTTGTCAAGAGCACCCAGTCAAACAACACAACAGCATAACAATGAGGAAGCAGACTTTGAAGTTATAGAAGTCAGAAAATTTTCCTAATAACGGCTTGATGAACTCAGAAATCACACAGCTTCAGACCCAATTCTGCAGAAGCTGAAAAATGTTATCAGTCAAGGATGGCCAGCATGACAAACTAGTTTACTGCTTGATATACACAAGTATTTTCCTTATAGTGATGAGCTCATGATGGAAGATGGCATCATCATGAAAGGTCCTAAAGTGGCAATTCTTACAGCATCACAACAAGAATATATCAAAAGTTTGCATCATGGTCACATGGGTACTGATTCAACCAAAAGAAGGGCAAGAGGCATAGTATTTTGGCATTCTATGTCAAAAGATATAGAGAAGGAAACTCTAGCATGTTCAATTTGCAACAGAACTAAATCGCACCAACAAAAAGAACCACTTCAGCTAAACCAGATTCCTGAACCACCATGGTCGACGGTTGCCGACTCTTATTCAAATTGGGTTGAAACTGACCTTCTTCCTAACTTAACATCCAGCACTGTCATTACAAAATTGAAGAGATATTTTTCTGTTCATAGTAGTCCACACAAAGTCATATCTGACAATGGTGCACAGTTTACAAGTCAGCAGTTCAAGAAATTTGCTGAGTTTTGGGACTTTGTCCATGTTACTAGTAGTCCTGAGTATCCATAGTCCAATGGATTAGCTGAGCGTGCAGTTCAAAGTGTGAAGCACTTGGAGAAATCTACGAGAGATGGTATTGATGTTTTTCTTAACCTACATAATTACAGAAACATACCTCGAGATAATTTGCTTGGTTCACCTGCTCAGAGATTGATTTACAGACAGACTAGAACAACTCTTCCAATCAGTAAACAATTATTGATACCAAATGCAAAGAACAACAGAATGGTCAAGACTTAACTTTCGAGAAAACATCAGTCGCAAAAGTTGTACTACGATAAATCCAGCAAACCTCTCAGACCACTAAGACAAGGTGAGATTGTGAGAATGCAAACATCTAAAGGATATGACCAAGTGGGAATTGTCATAAATATTTGTGAAGTACCAAGATCTTTCATTGTACAATCTGAAGGAGTGGATTTCAGAAGGAATCGAAGATGCATACCACCAGTCTCCGACCCAGTGACGCAGCAGATTGCTTGTGCCAATGACTCTACACATGTTCAATTTCCAGAGGACAGTGTACCTTCTTCAAGTAATCCTGATGTCATCCCTGAAGTTCCAATTGTAAAAGAATCCCCAGGGACTCTCCCTGTTGCTAAATCCAGTCATAATTGTTATGTGACCAGATCGGGTAGAATTTTCAAACCCAATCCAAAATACACAGCAACTTGGACTTGAATTCATTTGTTGTTAAATGTTGATGTGATATGTAGCTTGTAAATATCTTGTTCTATTGCATGTCGAACAAATCAAAGAGGGAGGATGTAGATCATTGTGTGTATTGTACCTAGTCAGCTACTGTAGCTGGACAGCACGTGCATATAAGTTACTGACCACATGCATTATCAGTGCCATTTTGTATAGTCAGAGTGAATGCAGGCATGAATGGAGATTGCACAAGTGAGTGTGTTTGAAGTAATGAGTCAAGCAGTTAGCTTAAGTACATGTTCCAGTTATAGCTCCTGATGTGTTTATGTACAATAAACAACTTAAACAAATACCCAGCCTCAGTATCTCATTTGATATACAAGACATGCAACAGTACTGTTGACCATCAGGACCTGTATGGCCTGAATTGGCATGTTTGCATTTTATGGCCCCAAGCACCAGCAGCATGTTACTAACCCTATAAAATGCCTCAGTGATGGAAAGATGCTCCAGATGTGTTTCAGAGTCTAATACAATCACCCAAATGTTACACCCAGACATCTGGAAAGGTATATAGTCCCACAGCATCAACAAAGTTTGGAGCTGCCATTCACAATGTTGACTAACATCTTCATCTCAGGTCTATATTGCATTGTCAAACTCACAGGAGTTCGAATGGTGTAATATCGAACCATGACATTCGAAACCCAATAACTACAAAAACACTGAACAATGATTTTTTTCCCAGGGGAAAAAAATCGCTGTTCCGTTACAAAAAAGAAAAAAAAAACATTTAGACTTTAAACTTCAACTAATGTGAGGGGCTGTGCCCCCCACACCCCCCTACTTAAATATACCAACTCCGAGATCGCGCCACAGTGGAGGAAATAGCAAAGCCCCTAAAACGGCTCACCAATTTTTTTCCCTGAGAAAAAAATTGTTGTGCCGTGGCTTCACTATTTTTGTATTTCGAACATTTGGGTTCGATATTACAACGTTCAGACTTCTGTGAGTTTGACATTGTAATATAGACCTTTCATCTCTGCTAAGATGGACAATCCATGACTATTCTCTAGTTTCCTTCTGGGTCTGCATATATTGTAGATTTCTGCCAAAAGTATTTCCATTTACTGTGAGTCTGTTGAGAGTCTCCTGACCTGTTAGACTTTGGACCTTAGCGAACAGTCAAATTCAGTGTGTCCTGCACACACATGGTGTAGTTCTGTGATGGAGGATGTGTGCCTTCTTACTCTTTTATATGATCTGTCTACCTTGAAAATATGCATATGTCACTGCTACAAGGGAATTCTCAGGAATGCTCCACTATATCTCTCAATAGTCCTTGATTTTGCAGATCAGCTCTGATTTTGCTAAAAAACTCCAAATAGAACCAAAACTATGAACAACACGAAAAAAGTTGAATAAAAGCTGTAACAAAACACAGTCCACACTGGAATCACACTGATGGTTTCCAAAAATGTATTGGTGCTTCCTGATACCTCGGTTGTAAGCCTTGAAAGGGAATGAGTTATGCACCAAACCAAATCATTTTATATTAAGTCTTAATTACTTAATTGTCTTAATTACATCAGTTAGCTAATATAGCTAATATAGGAACACTCACAGTAAGAGCAGAAAAATAGTGATACACACCCATATGAAACTTCTTAGCTGTTTATAAAATTACAAATAATAATTATTTACCCAATGTTGGCATTTACTTCTTGATTTAAACCTTTTGGAAATAAAGTGCCAAAATTGATTATAAATTGAGTCTGAAGCTGTAACAACTTCCTGAGATAATCATCTCCCTGTCTGAAAAGGGCTGAGACATAACACAAAGAAACAAACTAAGATCAGATCCACCGTGGGCTGTATGAAAGTGGCGAGCTACAGGATTATCCAACCTCATATTCCTGATATCCCTCAAGTGTTCCATTATCCTGCACTTAACCATTCTTTTTTTGTCTCTCCTATAGACCACTTGGTTGATTTGCACCCACATCATATTATATAAACTACCCCACACAATCTGCAACTGAAATTGTGCATAGCTACATATTTTTTGCTATTAATTTTGGTCCGATTCAAATGTTTCTTCCGCAGACCCTACACCTGCCACAGGCGAAAACAACCTCTATGTCCTCCACTCTGTTGGGGTTTAGCCAAATTTAATAGTTCCTTAAGATTCAAAAATCTAAAAAATCCCCCACATTAACATCATCACAAGCAATGGGCCAAAATCTTTCCATAAGTCTCCTAAGTGTATACAAAAAGGGAGAACATTTAGAAACAAAAATAATCTATCATCCTTGACCCTCTCCCTTCCCTGTCCTAGTACTGTTCTCCTAGGGTGAGTGTTCCCAAAAGTGTCTATACCCCTTACTCTATCCTCAGGTTTATTCAAACAATTAGGTGTTTGACTCCTATTTAAAAGCTTCTGTCTGATCTTCACAAATTCTCCTCCTATCATGGATTTGTCATAAGTGTTGTTAAAGATGTGTTTCTCCATATGGTAATGAAGCTAAAAGATGTGGCAGATGCATACTGCTAGCCAATAAAAATTTGTTGACAGCAGTTGTCTTGGTATAGGGTCTGAGTTGTACCTTATTGTCCGATACAACATCCAAAAACTGAATACTTTTCTCACTTGCCTTGAATGTGAGTGCCAAGCCAAATGTGTTCTTATTAACATAATCCATAAATTTACCAAACTCTGCCATTTCACCCTCACAGATGAAAATCAGATAATCAATAAATCTTTATATATGATGATATGTTATGTAAAAAATTCTGTACTGTAAATATTTTTTCAAAATGATTCATAAACATAATAGACTATGATGGGGCATATTCTGCCCCCATCGCTGCACCCTTTTTTGCAAAAAATATTCTTTTCCAAATTTGAAACAATTGTGTGTGAGAAAGAACTCTAAAAGTTGTAACAAATAACTCGTTCGTGGGCATTCTCCCAACATCTTTTCCCCAGATTCCAAGCCCCAAATATTTCTAATGCTAGTGTACAAAGCCTTAACATCTACACATCCCCAGTAAAAAATTTCCCTCCATTGCATTCTTCCTATATTAGCAAATTGATGTAATTAAGACAATTAAGTAATTAAGACTTAGTATAAAATGATTTGGTTTGGTGTATAATTCATTCCCTTTCAAGGCTTACAGCTGAGGTACCAGGAAGGACCAATACATTTTTGGAAACCATCAGTGTGACTCCAGTGTGGACTGTGTTTTAGTACAGCTTTTATTCAGCTTTTTTTGTGTTGTTTACAGCTCTGAGTTTGCCAAATATTTTTGCCCTGCTCCTCATAAAATGTTTGATTTCTGCTAAAATAACTGAGAATTAGTCACTTAATAATGCAAGCATTATTATGTTCTGATATTTGGAAAAAGAAGTGCCAGAGTGGTGTGCAACCCAACCTTAATAACTGCTAAGACCCCTGCTTAAGTTGCTAAGGTTGAGTCTAGCAGCAGGCAGTATAATCTGACTGTACTGACCAGCAAATGACAGCAGCAGAACCAAACGTTTTGTTTCTGCCTGCTGTCCAGTTTACGTGCCCCTGACTTCCTGTAATAAACTTAAAAGAGGCTAGACTTACAGAATGTATTAGCAAGCATTTTCTGAAGTATATGAACCCTGAAACTCAAATGTACGTCATTATTTAGCAACTTCATTCCTCAGTGGTTTGTCTGAGAAACCCAGATGTTATGAGGAAAAGAAAAATATGAAGCAATAATCTGGACATTCTAAGAAAATCTGGACTGTTGAGAGGCATGAATGTAAATGTAATGGAGTGCATTACACTACCTTTCTGACAGTGTCCGCTAAGTGTTTTATGGCTTTTAAAGCCAGCACAACACTTAGCAATGCCCCCCATAACCAGTAGTACATTGAGCAAAATAAGCTCCATGCACTACAAAGAATTAGGATTGTGTCACTGATTATAACCTTTTAATTATTTGTTCTTGACACAAATGCCAAGATTCACCTCACACTTAAAAGAACGCGGGGGGGGGGGTCACGGGGCAGGTCAAAAATTAAAAATTTCCAGTGGAAACAGTCAAAAGAGCACACACCCCACCCGGATACCCTTAGGTTCCATACTGGCCCAGCCTAAGAACATAAGAACAGAGATAGCCCAAGAGTTGTAGGAGAGGTTAGTAGACATAGCGATGGATGGGGACACTGAGGTAAGCCATTAAGAATGAATGAAGTAGAATGAGAAACCAAAAATAGAGAGAGACAGTGCCTGTCAAAGTTCAGAGATCTGAACTGCATATTACTCAACCTTGCAATTAGTGTTTGGGGACACCTTGTTAGACCTTCATTACACGTCAGTCATTCATTCATTTTCTGATACCAACTTCGCTTTAGTCACTGTCAGGAAAAAGAAATATTTAAGCAATCAATGAACATAAGGCAGAGAAACAGACCTGGACTGCACTATATAGAGCATCAAAGGAAGCACCCCAGGCACCTTCAGATAGTCTTGCATGTGTGAGAAGACCAGAGCACCAAGCAAAACTAGACACACACACACACACACACACACACACACACACACACACTATGTGGGTGCTATATGTAATGCAGCATCTCTGTGCTACTACCCTAGATAATTTGATTTTTTACTTCACATTTTTGAAAGAGGTTTTAGCCAACATAAATGTACCAACTCAGAATTAATGTACTTTTTTCCTGCTGCAGTTCCTTACTTTAAACTATGTGCATGCTCTGCTAAGATTTATTGCATACATTCTAATCATCTGTTTTATATTTAACTTCATGAGGTTTAACCTTCTTAAAAATTTAGATTAGAACCCAACTGGTTGACTGCAAGTCTTCTTCTTGAAAGTGAGGTAAATAAACAGAAACTGCATTTTAGAGAACTGCAAAAATGTTGTGCTGGGTGGGGTTCATATACTGAAATGTTCTATCTGCCCTTCGTCAAACTACAGCAAAGCAGAAGGGGTTCACTACACAACCATATTTAATAACACTTGGGAAGGGCAAACATACTATTTATGATGCTGGAATGCCAGATTTGGAAATAAGCCTGAATGACTAAAGGGCTACAGAGTACAGGAAGTTACCACAGTAACATTTTCACATTATGGAAGCTACCCCAGGTATGCCTGTGGAATAGTACAGCAGATTAGAAGCTACTTGAAATCTAGGGAAAAAATCTTCTCTGTAGGATGGCTGGCAGTCATGGGGGGGGGGTGCTTCCAGTGACTCTTATTAGCTAACATTAAACAGGGAGAGATGCAAGGACTAAGGTTTACTACAGTTCTCATATTTCCAGACAGCTGCAGTGTGCTCCTAGCAAGGCCATGTGTGATAGGGTTGCTAAGATAATGCTGCATGTTAAAAAAAAAAAAAAACAGAAGAATCAGCAATGTATCAATGTGCATTCTGCAGCAGGAAGTGAACAGGTGTGTACAGCTTGGAAGCAATACTTGTTATCAATTTTTGGCTCCACTGGTAACCCATGTTGTCATGTCATTGCTTTAGACACACTTTTAAGTGTCTGAAATTAAAGGAACAGCACTCCTACCAATTTTTCAGGGCCTGAAAACATTCAAACTAGGTTAAAAAGGCAGCTCATTTCAGATTCCAAAGCCATAAGCAAATTTTGTTTAAATTCTCCTGTTAACAGTCACCATATGTGTGCATCTTGATGGAGTTTCAATAAAGCCATGCTGCAAAAAACATCTATAGTATTATTAAATGAAGAATTAAGATAATTTGGTCTACCAAGACTGGCATAGTATACCACATTACTTAACATACATTTACTGAGCAGTGTTTTTTGTGTGTGTTTCATAATTCACAACCATATATACATTTATCTTTAAAATGTATGATCAGAGCTGAGAGATAAACTACATGTATTGTCTGAGCCCCTCACAGTGCATGATTATGGGCCTCATGGTGCTGGAACTGAAAGCTACGAGATGTCTGCTCTCTTTATCTGGCATGGCAGCACCATAGCATCTCGGGCTAAACAAAGAGTGGCAGGACATCCTTGCCCTGACAAGGGTACATCAGCTCTCTTAGCAATCTGTTCCCATCTTCACACTGCCAGACAGCAGCCATACTTGAATGACAGCAATGAATCAGTTGTTCTTATTAATTGTATTTTACTAGAAGAAATTGGTAGCACATTTTTATTTATGTGTAGGAGACGTGTGAGGGCTGAGTGGACTGTTCTATAAAAGTCATCTGCTCATTACCTGCAGTGCTTTAGACTTCGTAATTAGTTTACTTTTCTGAATTAATGTGCAGAATTCTATAAGACAACTTAAAACAATGACCAGACATGTGGTTTTAAATCACCACTAGACCATGAAACCATTACAAGTATAGTCCATAATGGTTTTAGATGTATCATAATGGTTTTGAATATGATTTTACAAACTACATCAGCCTTGGAAAACTGTCACGTGCCTTTAACAGTTTTATTCACCATTATACACAAATGACCATTTTGTGTGGGTCCTACACTGAAGTGAAACCATATCTCTCAACCTCTTACCACAATAAATCTGGACAAAGGCTAAAATAATGAGAGGACAAAGGCCCAAAAAATATTGACAATTTATATATTGCTCTTATAAACTTATAAAGTTGCTAGAATAGCAGTATTTGTGTTAGTATCCATCTCATGAACGACATGAACTCAGACTCAGTTGTTTGTCCTTTAGTTCACCCAATCCTCAAGTGATTTGACAGAAAACCATAACTTTTATGAGGAACAGACAAAAAAAAAATAAGGCAAAAATGTAGACATTCTGGGAAAATCAGGACATTTGAGAGGTAGGAGTGAAACTGAAGTGAAACCAGTTTTACGGATTATTTATTACTGCACAGCTCTAATAAAGGAATGTTGTGTTACATATATATTTCTCCCCTACTCCCCAAACTATACAATTTATAAGCAGTGATGTACTGCAGCAATGCACAATCTGGGGAATTTACATGCAACTCACAATAGGTGGCATGAAGTGCTGTTTAGTATGAGCGTGTAAATACATAAATTAAGTATAACATGCTGTAGAATTTACTTTACAAAAATGTACAAATGTTCTAATTAATAAATTGTTTCTCATCTATAATGATTAATTAGGATTTACATGAATTTATGAGGTGTTCTAACTAATGTGAATGCAGTATGTAATACCAACCCTAGGACTCACAACCATCAGTATCACAAACATGCTGAAGTTCCTGAAGGAATGCCTTAGAGTGCAATTTGTCCTTAGACCAATTATTAATGAACTAGGTAGAATTTCATAGCCTAATAAAAGAACATGCCAGGGGAAATGTATGACTCAGTCTGGGGAGCGAGAAAGAGAGAGAGAAGCGGATTCCTGCAATTGCAACCAAGAAGAACATGAAGAGGAAGAGATTTGCGATTGGCAAGTACATACTTAAGCATGCGCACATGTGCTGCATAGTGACATTGCAAGAAAGACTACAAGACACATTATAGGGCCTATAACAATGTTTATATCTATCTTTTGATTTTTGAAAGTGGAAAATAGGATTATAGGAAAGTAGAAATAATGGTACAGCAAGTACAGAAATTTAAACAAGGAAATGATAGAAGAAAGAATGAAAGTGGAGAGCAGCAGAAGGGGTATAACATTTTTTTGTGGCTATACAAGCAATTTACTTCTTAATGGGGATAAGAATGTTAGGGTAAGAAAAGGGATGGAAAAAGGGTGAGATTTAGAAGTAGAGGCACACACACAAAGCAGAGACACAGATTGACAAGGGAAGTGCTCGCATTTTATAACCCTGCTACTTGCTCTTCCGTCTCTTCAGTACTTCATCAAAACAAAAAAATAAAAAGACAAAAGGATTCAAACCCAGTACCATCTGGCCCCAAAAAGGAAAGCATCAATGCAGTAACGAGCTTCCACAGGGTCAGTTAAGAAGCAGGTGAGTTTCATAGACTCCATAGTAAGTGTTAGACTTTAGCAGTATCTTGCATGCATATATACTTTACTAATTGTTGCACAATGGTAAACTACATATTATTAAGTATTATTGCTGTTTATTGTCTATTGTTTGTGCATGACATGACATTACATGTGGAAAAAGTAAAAAAAAAAAAATGAAGGCCCTCTCTCACAGTATATCACATATTTACAATACAGACATGTGCTACCCCCCCCCCCCCCAAGTACTGCAACCCTGGTGTCTCAGTACTTTTTCAAAAAACAAAAAGCCAGCATAACATGACCCAATGAAAAACTGATAATTTATTATAAAAAGGACAGCAAAACTGCACAGACCGGTTTCGGCTGGTACACTATACACAGCCTTCTTTAGTGTGCAGTGCACATCAATCTGGTAACATGCAGAACTACAGCTATTAACCCATAAGCCTAACAAGCCTTATCTGCAAAGCTAGGGAAGGGATCAGCATGGACCTTATCCACAGGGACATAGTTGACCTTCAGTGTACTTGAGTCAACCAGGGTTGCCAGATTTCTGACTGGCCAGGTAGGGACTAAAAAAAAAAAAAAAGTCTTTAATGCGGAACACCATACTGGTATACGGGCCAATCAAAAATCGCTAAACACGGAGCTACTTCTGTTTAATGCGGAACATTGCAGTTCCGCATTAAACAGAAGTAGCTCTGTTTTACAATGTTTTGATTGGCCCGTATACCGGTATACGGGCCAATCAAAAATCACTAAACACGGAGCTACTTCTGTTTAATACGGAACATCACAGTTCCGCATTAAACAGAAGTAGCTCTGTTTTGATTGGCCCGTATACCGATATACTTGCCAATCAAAAATCACTAAACACAGAGCTACTTCTTTTTAATGCGGAACATCGCAGTTCCGCATTATACAGAAGTAGCTCTGTTTTGTGATGTTTTGATTGGCCCTTATACCAGCATACGGGCCAATCAAAATTCGCTAAACACGGAGCTTCTTGTGTTTAATGTGGAACTGATGCTGCTGATCTCGGAACAGTCCCGCCCAAATAGGGACGTCTGGCAACCCTGGAGTCAACCCATGTTTTGTTTGTCAATGACAGATCTTGCTTATTGAGCCTCGTGGACTTCTTTTATACTAACTCCGACAACCTGGATGACAGATAACAGGACATAATGCCTATGTTCAGTTATCCAGTGCCTTTGACAATATCCCTTATTCATGTCCTATACTGAAAATGCCCCACCTGGGAATTAAGCCACACAGTACTAGCTGGATAGGCAACTGGCTCACACACTCTCAAAGTTGGGACTGCACCTCCACCACTAGCCCACTCACCACTGGATCTGTACTAGGCCATCAACTGTGTGGGAACTACTTACCTGAAGCACAGCCAGCAGCAGGTGGCCTGTGGTTTACCACGTTTGCAGATTACTTAATTGGGCACACCCATACAGATTCTGCAATGATGGTAACATATTACGGAAGGGGCTGACAGAGACAAATGACTGGTACCAAACTCATAGACTGAATCTTTGAGCAAACAATGCCTCATTGTTACCTTTGGTAATGAAGTACCCCTGCTAATTATGATATACACAGCACTCCTCTCAGCTCAAACACACGGTTGTGAGACTTATGAACATGTGTTTATAGCAATCTACACTTTCATCACTGTGTGTCCATAGTGGTGAGACACACATTCTGCATTGTGTACATCATACATATGGACATCACATTTAAGACCAGGGAGGTCATAGCTCTGTTGTACTCATCAGACCACTAAATGAGTACAAGGCACTCTTCTGTCTGTACCTCACCAGACAACTGCAGCAATTGGAGAAAAAATAGAGGTTTGTGACTAGGAGAATGCAGTTCCTCCAAACATAACATACATGGAAAGACTACAAGACCTGTCACTGTACTCAGTTTCCTGCAAGCTGCTGAGAGGTATCCTATGCCTGACCTACACAGAAGTCTCAGACCTTGTCCTACTGGAAATGCTGGACATCTGCAAATCAAATGGGACAGGAATAACTTGGGCCAGGGTTCTCAACCTAGCCTCTGACAAACAGAACGTGCAGGGGAGGCAGATATATCCCCCAGCGACTCACACTCCTCTGTTATAGGCTCCCACCGCATGTAAAGCAGTGCTCCTCAATAACCCTGTTCAAGTGCAACCTAACCCTGGAGCCAGTCTTACTTGACCAGTTCTTACTACCACCCTCTCAAACACTGCTATACACATCTCCCCTAAATCTTCTATCCTTCTTCTACTCAATATGAATGTAAGGAGCATACTGAATAAAGTCCATGATCTTCACGCATGCTTATCCCTATACTCCCCTGATATCACCATACTCACTGAAACCTGGCTAATGCCTGATATAAAGAACCATGTTATTCTACCTCCAGGCTATAACATCTACTGTTGTGACAGAAAAAAACAGATGTAGAGGTGGGCTAGCCATAATGTACAAGCAAAACTCACAACTACAGCTTATACACCCAAACATCACTGAACTCAATAATGCTGAAATTCTGATAACCAAGATAAAAATTAACAATAATAAAAACATAACTGTAATTGCTGTCTATATTGTTCCTGGCAATAATTCTAACACAATTGAAAATACACTCCACTGGATTTTAGTTATCTTCTCACAAGAAACCATCATAATGTGTGACTTCAAAACTTTCTGGTACTCCTATAACTCTGATAACCCCTCTAATTTTATCAGTCTTCGTGGTTTTTCACAATTATTCCAATCTACAGCTAGTTCTGACAAAACTACCAATAAACAATCCATTTTAGACTGGATCCTTACAAACAAACCTATCTCTGCTTTTCAGTCAGGATGCCTCTCCATTACTCTCAGTGATCATCTCCCTACCTATTTAGCCAGGCTTCATAATAACCCTCCATCTCCTATCCCCAGGCAAACCTTTTTCCATCAAACCTGCAGCAAAAAGAACTTCAATAACAACACTTTTATCACTTTATTACAGCTCTGTGATTGGTCTCCACTCAAAGCTCTCCCTCTCGAGTCTGCCATTCAATACTTCAGTTCCACCTTTCTAGATATTTTAAACAAGCTAGCACCTTGTAAAACTACAAGACTCAAATCAAACTATGCTCCTTGGTTAAGAAAAGATAGAAAACATCTTCTCAAACAGAGACAAAGGCTGGTCTACCTGACATTCCATCAAAAAGAAAAAAATCAAGACCAATACAAACAACTTCACAATAAATCCAAGTCTCAAGTCAAACTTGATAAAAAAAATATTACTTCATATTACAACAAAAGTATAACAACAATCCCAAGAAATTCTTGACTGGTATTAAACTCCTTCAACTCAGACACTCATCAACCCCCCCACCCATCTTCTATAAATAATAATGATAACATTGCTACACAATTCAATACTTGTTTTTTTTACTAGTTCCATTCATTCACTTTCCAAGTCCAACCATGCATATCCCATCTATCTTTAATGAAAGCAGCAATTCCTTTTCTATTAACCCCATTACAACAGACACTATAAAAACTACTTTCCAAACTCAAACCTACTACCTTGGCTGCAGACAATCCCTGCAGAATTTCTAAAAACTGCAGCCAATGCTGTCACCTATCCAGTCAGTATTCTGATCAATTACTCTATCTCAGAACACTGTCTTCCATCAAGCTGGAAAATGTCTTACGTCATCCCTCTGCACAAAGGTGGTAACTCAACTGAATTCACTAATTATAGACCCATTGCCATCTTACCACCCCTTTCCAACATATTAGAAAAGTGTGTCCACAACCAACTTTAAGTATCTATTATCCAGTAACGCTCTGTCTAATGCTCAACATGGCTCCCGCCCAAATCACAGTACCACAACTTCCCTTCTCATACCATAAACCTACACAGAAATGTTAGGAGGCTAGTATCCTCTATCATTCTTGATCTATCCAAAGCTTTTGACATTGTTTCCCATCAGAAACTTCTAGATGAAGTATCCTCCCTTAACCTCAGCCACTCCTCTCTAACTTGGTTCCATAGTTACCTTTCTGATTGGCAGCAAGCTGTCAAGTGGCAGCATGAACTCTCTACCTTACTGCCTATTAATATGGGAGTTCCACAAGGCTCAGTTCTAGGTCTTCTCCTTTTCTCCATCTTTACAAATAGACTCCCTACTTCCACTCCACTAGCCTCTGTCATTCAGTACGCAGGGAACTCTACTCCCATCTGTGCTGCTCCTGCAATAAACAATGTCAGTATTACTCAGCAATCCTTCCTATCTGTTGAAGCAACGTTATCCAACTCCCAACTGATTCTTGAACCCTTCTAAAACTATGCTAATGTTATTCTACTCCAGCTGTTCTCAAGTTCCCCTATACCTTTTCAAATCTGCTCTTCAAACACAACCATAACAACAGCTGTAACTCAAACTAAATTGCTAGGCATTCTAATAGATAATAACTTGTCTTCTGGCATCCATCTCTCTCAGGCCATCAAGAAGACTCATATGAAACTTGGATCATTAAACAGAATCAAACCTTTCCTGACTAACAACACAGGACAAGCTATAGCTAGAACTCATCTTCTCCCCACCCTACTATATGCCTCCCTTATCTTCACTAATATTAGTAAAACTACCCTGACTATGGTTAAAACCTGCTATAATAAAATAGCCAAATTTGCCACTAACTCCTCTCCCCACTGCTCTTCTTTACATCAACTCAACTGGCTAGAACTACCACACTACATAACTTACACTCAGCTCTCCATTGCACACAGACTTGTTCATCAGTCTGTAAAAACCCCTGCTCTTCGTACTATGCTTTTACCTTACACTAACACTTGTACTCTTTGATCCGCCAACAGATCCTTACTACAAGTCTCCAAATCCAACAACAAAGCAAGGGACTCTCTTTTCTCCAAACACATCTCCAAATTATGGAATTCTATCCCCCAGAACATATCAATTACTACTGACCCTATACACTTCAAAGACCAGCTAAGAGTATTCCTAATGACCAACTGGCTCTGCCCATGTACAGGACCTGGTAATCTCTTCTTTCCCCTGTTTAGCACTCTACTTCCTATATAATCTGCCCACTTACTTACTCTCTAACTCTTCTCCTACTCTCCATCCAAATGTTTCCTTATTCTCTCACACTTACATTTTATCTTATCCCACCCCTATCTCTCGCCTTTCCTTCTTCCTATCTAACTTTTCTCCCCTACCTTACCCCTCTACCTACCTTCCTCCTTCTTTCTCCACCTTTCCTGTCCATTCACCTCTTCCTCTTCTAGCCCCTACCACCTCCTTTCTTGGCTTCTATCTAGTGTTTTACCTCTTCTAACTTTCTCTTATCATATTCTACTTCTTTATGTATATTTAATCTAATTCTTTACTGTTTTTAGTAATGTACCTATGATGTTTTTAATATGTTTCCATAATGGAAGAATTGTTATGATGTTCATAATTTCTGTTTTTTCTTTCTCTAAATCTTATAAAATGTTTCCATGGAGCTTTTCTCCCTGGGACTCAGCTGAAAATGGGCTTACCGCCCTGTTAGACTATCCCAGTTAACAAATATTAAATAAGTAAATGAATAAAAAATAAATAAAACCAATGTCTTGGTCATAGGTGAATCCATAGTGAAACACACAGATGTCCCCCTCACCAGGTTGTACAAGGAGAAAGCCACAGTCAGCTGCCTCTCAGGTGCCAGGATCTGCAAATTCATGCATGCACTCAAGTCTCTCAGCAACAAGCACAGTTACACCTCTGTCATGCTCCATGTTGAAGTTAATGACTTGAAATATACCTCACTGGACTATATGTAGAGAGATATGACTGGCCTCTCAGATTATCTGTCCTAGATAGGATTACAGACATACCTAATCAGCATTCTACCTTCACCCAGGATGATGCCTCAATACAAACAAAATAATTATCAGCTTCAAATAGGATTACAGACATACCTAATCAGCATTCTACCTTCACCCAGGATGATGCCTCAATACAAACAAAATAATTATCAGCTTCAACAATTAGCTTAGCTACTGGTGTCAATCCAGGGGATCCATTATATGTCAGCCTGGGATGATATGGTCAACAGACCACACTGCTTTGCCAGGGATGGTCTTCATCTGTCACCTCTTCCCTTTTGGTTACTGGCCAAGGTACTTGCTTCCCGATAGTGTTTTTGTTAGGCAATCTAATAAGAACAAAATTCCCAGCGTAAAAATATCCTCAAAAGACAAACTCAGGGTTATGCTGATTAATGCTGGGAGTGTAAATCAGAAACTACACTGAATGGAAGCACTACTTATTTTGGAAAATATGGATGTTTCTGCAGTCAAAGAGACATGGTTTAGGGCCGCAGAGTGTACTCTGGCCATGCCTTCCACTCATTCAGGCAACAAAATGAATGTGAAAGAAACAAAGGAGGAGGTGTATCCATTTACATAAAAAACAAACACACATCAAGACTGGTTAAGCAGTACAACTCCTTACAGTTACTCCAAGTCCAACTAACTGTAGGAAAGACTGCCCTCCACATCATAGTTAGCTACGGGTCCACCAACATGAACCATGAAAACCACACAGTGCCTTCCTAGACCAACCTGTGTCACTCATAATACAGCCAAACACACTAGGCATGGGTGACTTTAACTATCCTTCCATCGACTGGAATACATATATCAGCTCAAACATGCTCGCCCTAAGGTTCCTGCACTTTGTAAACACAAATGCTCTGGAACAGTTAGACCACAACCCCACAACGGGATGGAATGTCCTTGACCTAGTACTCACCCCATCTGTGAGAGCCTCCTTGGTAAGGTCTGACCATAAATGAGTCATATTCAATGTAACAATCATACCTGACCCCCCCCCCTCCCCAGGATCCAAAAGGTTGAAAAAATTATCCAAAGCAAACTATAGCCGCCTAAGCAATGACATACATAGTTTCTAACCTCCTACCACCACTGACAGTAAAAACTCCTATACAGAGTGGGGGGTGGCATAATAGTTAAGGTGTTTACCTGATAGACACAAGGTGCAGGGTTTGATTTTCACATAGGGTAATTGGCTAGGCTTAAAATGGCCCTCAAGGGCAGTTAGCCTAGTACTAATCTATGAGCTTATGAATCTATGAACGGAGGTGTACAGAAATGCCCTGTATAGACTTAGCTGTATCAGAAAGGATCAAAACTTGCTCACAAAAAAACAACCCACACTGGTGGACAGCTGTCATAAATAGATTATACAACATGAGAAAGAAACTGATGTCCAGGAATTACAGGGAACAGTCTCAGAGGAACACCCTCCATAGCTTGAACAAGCAAATGAGACATCTTGCAAAGTCCTATAAAGCTAATTACGAAGCTAAATTAGCATCTGTAGCTATTGATGATCACAAGGCATTCTTTAGCTATGTCTAATGTAAAAGGGAAGGCCAAGCTCTGCACCAAATTCATAGTGGATAGAACCAGTCATCCTGAACCTGAGGACATTGCCAACCTGTTAGCAGACAGGTTTGGCAAAAATTTCACACCCCTGTCTCCAGAAGTCATACTCCAAATGTACCTATTGCCAGTGCTCTACCTTATATCTCCAAAGACTAGGTAATCACCACACTTGCCAAGGCCAAAAACACAGACTCTGTGGGACTGGATAACATCCTAGGCTGCTTACTAAATGGTGTAAAGCAAGAGTTAGCTGAGCCACTGGGTGCTCTCTTCAACCACAGTCTAAGTACTGGCTTTGTCCCAGCAGAGTGGAAAACAGCAACCGTACTCCCTCAACCGACCCAGGGAACTATAGACCCATAAGCCTGACCAGCCTTGTCTGTAAGGCCATAAAGAATCATCTTGAACCTTATCGACAAGGATATTAGTGACCTTCAAACTCTTGACTCAACACAGTTTGGTTTCGTTAAGGGAAGATCATGCCTGTTAAATCTAGTGGAATTCTTCAAGAGTGTCACCAAAGCCCTGGATGAAGGCAAATCAGTACATAATGCCTACCTCAACTTGGCCAAGGGCTTTGACACAATCCCTAACTCAGGCATCCAAGAGAAACACAGCCAGCCGGGGATTAAATCATATGTCATTAGACGGAGAGCCAAGTGACTCATTAACAGAACTCATACAGTCATACTTGGGGAGTCCACCAAATACCAGCAAACCTGTCACCAGTGGTGTTCCACAATGGTCTGTGCTGGGCCTCCTACTGTTTGGAAACTACTTCTCATTACTTTAGGCAATAACAGATGGCCTGTGGCTCACCAGGTTCACTGACGACTGCAAACTGTGTGCGATCATTGAATCCTAAAACGATGTCAGCATACTGCAAAATGGGCTTACATTACCATTGCCAAAGACACACACTTAAGCTTAACCCAAAATAAACATGCCCCATTATCCCTTTTGACAAAGGAAAGGTACCTGCAAATTATACTATTAAAATACCCCCCAAGTTCCAACACAATGGTGAGAGATATGGGAATGCAGGTTGACAGCAATGTCAAGTTTGATCATCATGTATCCACAGTTGTAAGGAAGGCCTTTTATGTTGCACACCTCATAAGTAAGGGCATAGCATTCAAGATTAAGGATGTTATCAATTCACTGTAATCGTCCCTCATCAGACCAACAGTAGAGTACAGTATTCCCTTTGGGATGTACCTCATCAGACACCTGCATCAGCTGAAAAGACTTAAGAGGTTTCTCACGAAGAAAATCCAGGGACTTCAACACATGACCTACATGGACAGACTGAAGAGCCTGTCACTACACTCTGTATCACATAGACTGCTAAGAGGCAACTTGTGCCTGGCCTACACAGCACTCTCGAACCCTGCCTTAATGGAAATGTTGCATTTCTGCATATCAAATGGGACAAGACTCACTCACTGTAGGGACCTTAACCTAGCCTGCGACATCAACAGGACATGCTAGAGAGACAGATATGTCTCCCAGAGATTGCCACTGCTATGGAACAAACTCCCAATTCACATGAAACTGAGCTCATCAATAACCCTATGGACAGTTGGATGGGAAACTGTAAAATTATCCTGGGGGTTTCACCTGTGTCACTCTTAGGCAGGGACAACCAGTGCTGATCATGGATTTTCAAATATGGATTACATATCTTGGTGTATAAGGGAACAATGGTACAAGTTTTCTAGGCCTGAAAAGGCCATAGGGCCATTATCCTAGTAATCCCCTACGAACCTAGGGCCATTATGGTAGTAACCTCGGATGAACCTATGAAGCTATAAACCTATGCAGGCCTGATAATATCTTGTCTCACACATGTCCTGCTAATGTCATGTACTATAGGTTCAGCTGCAGTCTTGCAAAAGTCAGACTTGTGCTGTGGCATGTGTTAAGTAATGCGACTTAGATAGGGTTTCTATTCTCACTGCAGTCAACTGTGTGTGTGTGTGTGTGCGCGCGCGCACTTTTGCTTGACATTACAGATAGCCTTTTATCACAGGATGTGGGACACTGTTATTACCATATTCTCAACAGACACTGCTGATGTTATCAGCTATATCAGATATTTAGATACGCAGTCATCCCACTAGGGCATCACCTCATCCTATACAAGATAGATTATAGTAACATGGCTTTTAATCTACCCACATACATCATGGATTGGTTTGTAGGCCCTGTATTATCTTGCTGAGAAAGCCCTGTGGTCTCTCCAGCTACTGCATGGGCCTGTTGAGGTACATGCAAAAGACAGCATTATGATCTATTACTCTTCTGATGAGGTTTAACTACAATGCTGTCATACAATCCTAAGATCTGAATATGATGGCGTGACTTATGATGTGCACCATACATTTGTCCTGGAAAATCATTAAAGAGAAAAGTTAGAAAGCATTGATACACATTGCAGTTTCTGACTTCACAACCCTTGCAAGAGTATTCACTATACAGTTTTGAAATGTTGATGCTATCAACTGTCCAACTTTTCAAGGCTAATATAAGTCAAAGGTAAAATGAGCAGTTCAATAACACAAATGCAGATATACTAAGCACCAAGTTAGCTACTCACCCTGAGCATCAGACACAGCTTTTGAATTCCTGAATCTAAAAGATAGAAAATGGGGATATGGCAGAGTTATCATCACTTGCACACAGTATTGGGGAGGGACAGGAAGTCTAGGCTGATACAAAAGGTTGGAGAGTGTGTGAGTAACAAGGAGAAGAAGGCAGACATTGGAATAAAACAACAAATAGCCAGTGAGACCAATATGAGTAACTGGTGTGTGTGTGTGTGTGTGTGTGTGTGTGTGTGTGTGTGTGTGTGTGTGTGTGTGTGTGTGTGTGTGTCTGTCTGTAGGGGTCCTTCATGTGAAATTGCTGAGTGTGTCTGCATGAACACAGCAAAGCTCTGTGCTAGCTCTACATCTTGGTCTGTTGGACAGGTGTGAGCCATGCATGGTAGAGGTGGCAGTTCATTGCTGTCATCCCTGACCATGAGAACTGGCTCTGCCAGAAGTTGAACTGGCACCTCCACACCCAAGGTAAGTTACAGTGCTGCTACCTGGATGGGACTGATGTCTACTGGAAGAGATCCCTTAAAATGGGATGCCCAGGACCACAACCCCCTGGCCTGCCATGTCTGAGTGTGGACAGCACACTCACTGACAGAGCAGTGGAAGTACTGCCACTATAGGAGCGTGATTGGGCACAATCACTTTGGCTGACAGCAGACGATGTGGCTGACCTACACCCACGAAGATGCCGTTCCCCTCCCACCACATGTTCCATCAAAGACACTGCTTGTTACATGACAGGCATCCCTCAATCCATCACAGACACCCTTCATTCAAACATGTCACTCATTCGATCCAGTGAATCAGCGGCACGATGGAGGCAGAGGCAGATGTCAGACTGTGGCACATCCACAACCCTGAGCATATGTCTGGAGCACATATGTGTCTGTGCCTCCATGATGGCCTTAAACATACGTTGAGTGCAGGGGAAGTGACACCTGCACCAAGTGGAGGAGGAACAGCAGGCCCCCTCCAAGCACCCCTATCAATCCTGCTGTATGGCACCTCACCCACACTTTGGGTACAGCCAGACTCAACAGGCACTGAAGCTGCAGTAGCAACACCTCCCTGATCAATGTCCTCACCATCCACCTGCTCAATATCTGTAGGTTCAGTGGACTGGGTAGACGTAGGCCTACTGTCTGTGTCTGATGGAAATGCAGTGGATGGCTGTATGTCAACCTCAGTGTCAGATTCAACCTCTGCATCCCCTGAATGCGCCTCACTTTGGCCACCATTATCATCATCAGAGTCTGCTGATACACTGACATCAGGTGGCACAGGGCCCATGCTCCCAATGTTATGATCACCTGTGATAAACAGCAAGAAACACAGGAATATATTAATACCTGCATTACTATAGTACAATATATGCTAACAAACTAACAGTGCTGTCAATATTACAGACAGTAGAGCAATACACACAACAGGCCTGAGATCAACATCACACACTACAATACGTCTTTAAATTGCTAAGCAGTACTGACATCAAAATGTTTGCCTTACCATCTGCAGATGTGATACTCCTCTGTAGTCAAGACCATTCTGGAAGAAGTTAAGCAAGAAGTAAGGGCAACATCATGACAATTAACAGTAACCCAAGGGGTAATACATTTATCCCTTTATATGTGCATTAAGTCTAATGTAAACAAGAATGTGGCTGACAACTCCAACCTAAGCTTATAACTGCAGCAATCTTCAACCCCCCCCCCAAAAAAAAAGACAAATGACACAGAATTAACTTATTCATTTCAATTGTTTAACTATGCAAACAGTATTCAACTCTTCAGATAACAAAGCCTGCCTGGAAGCTCCCCCTGGTACATGCCTGCAGCTTCAGAAGATATTGCACCTACATCTAGTACATGCTGTCCTGCATTCTCCTGGGAGCTGTCAGGGTCTCTTATATTGCCCAGAAACTGTTCATTGGTGGTTAGTGGGGGTTCCCTAACAGGCCCTCCCCAGGAGGCCATTTGACCATGGCCCACTGCAGCTGCTTGCCTGCGTGTAGTAGTGATCATGTCAGTGGCCCTGTAGTACAGTTGTTTGTATGTTCTGCCATGGCCACCCACAGCATTTACATTTCTGACAATTTGCTGCCATATTTGCATCCGGCGTGCCATAGCTCCCCATACCCTTTCCAGGAGAAAAGCAACATGTTGTTGAAACCCATCCCCCCATCGGTGAAGGTGGACTACGTGGACTGACTCACTAGATTGGCATACTTGTAGGTGTCCTAAAAGACAACTGAAGTATAATACACATAAGTATCACATAACTACAAAATAACTGTTTCCAGATAAAACCAAAAAGGTATCCTGTCAGTATTACTCACAGAGAAAACATAGAACAGTCTGCAGATGTGAAATACTAACAACAGGCAGGATGCAAAACAAGGAGAGTAACAAGAGCAACACATCCTTGTATGTGCCATAACAGTAACTGACCTTTGCACCCTCCAAAAAGAACAGTCCATCCTTGTTTGTGCCATCACAGTAACTCACCTTTGCTCCTCCCCAAAAAGAACAGTCCATCCTTGTTTGTGCTATAACAGTAACTCACCTTTGCCCCCCCCCCACAAACAACAGTCTGTCCTTGTTTGTGCCATAACAGTAACTCAGCTTTGCTCCTCCCCCTACAAAACAACAGGCAAATGACCCATTTTGCTAACAATACAGCTTTGAAATGCTAAAAGTACTATCAAAGGACCTGTCTGTGAAACATCTGTATGTATTTATCACACCGGCCCCTAGAAAAAGAACAGGTAAATGACCCATTTTGCTAGCAAAATATCTTTGAAATTCTAAAAGTGCTATCAAAGGACCTGTCCCTGAAACATTTGTACATAGATATTTATCACACAGCATTTCATTTTCATGTATTGTCAATCATGTGTACCTATGAAATGGCTTGACATGCCCATGCCATCATTACACTTCTAACTAATGCATGCAGATAAAAGTGAAAATAGCCTTTGCTTCACATTATTCTAAAATACATTCCAGCATAGGCAGTATGTAGGTGATAAAATGGGAGCATACCTGCTGAAGTTCAATACTCCTCCGTACAGAAATAACTGAAGAAAAGGGTTTTTGCAGTCTTCCAAACATATACAACTCTTCCTTTTTATAATGGTGTAGATTATTAATGGATTGCATCTGTCTTTGTCTGTGTTTCATAGATGCTAATTACAACAAAAGCAGCTGAATTGCATGCTAATCAAGCAATCCAACACGCTGGAGCTATTCAACAAGCTATAAAGCATTCATGTAGACTCCATGCTGATTTATCCTGCAGATATCAAAACTTTTGGAGTACAGACAAGGAAAAGCTACACAGACAGAATGTTAGGAGTTGCTGCTGCTTTAATCTATTTCTATGTGCTAGAGGCTGAAGCCATTGCTGTTGCTACTGTTGACAATAGGCCCAGGTTGAGAAGAAGAGTTTTCAGAGCACATTTATCTTATTGCAACCTACTTGACATGGAAATTGTAGAGTGCTACAGGGATACACTACAAGAACTCTGCGACCTCTGCCACCCTGAACTCAGAGCCAGAGCCAACTGAGGGGAACCCATCCCAGTGGAAATGAAGGTATATGTAGCCCCTAGAATCTTAGCTATAGGTACCTATCAGAGACCAACAGGGGACAGGCTGGGGTGTCACAGGCATCATGATTCAAGATCCTCCAATTCCTGGATGCTATGCTCCAACATGCCGGTAAGCACATATATTTTCCCAATAGCTCTGAGTAGAGGGCCAGATATATGCAACAGTTCTACCATAGATTGCTCTCATATAGAAATTAAGGCACCACCTGGGGAAGAGGGTAAGTTCTACATTAACAGAAAGGGCTACCACTCTATCAAATGCCAAGTCTTGTGTAATGCCAAGGGAATCATCTTGAACATGAATGCTGGCAACCCTGGCAATTACCATGACTCACACATCTGGCACACCTCCCAACTGTATCAGATGTTTGCTAGGGGGATATCCCACAGGGTCATTTATTGGGGGATGCAGGCTATGCACTGGAACTGTGGCCGATGACACCCACCAGAAATGCACAAACTCCCACAGAAGAATGCCATAATGAGGCACACACACTCAAACCAGAAATGTCATGTGTGTTTGGGCTGCTGAAGTCATGGCTCTGATGCCTAGATGCATATGGGGGAGCCATGCAGTACAATCCATGGACATGTACAGAAATATTCACAGTATGTGCAATGCTACACAATATAATCTTGAGGAAAAAGCTGCAGCAGGATCAGCAAGGGGAAGGGGCACACATCCCACCACTGGCAAGGTCACCACAGTCACAGGCAAATGAGGAGTCAGAGGAGGACCACCAGCTGCTGTGGGCATAGGTAGACATAGGAGTGCTCAGTATGCCCATACATTGGCTAAGAGACAATGCATAGCACACTCACAATCTAGGGGCCTAAACCCTTCCCCCTACTCACATACATATATTAAAATTGATGCTAGGCAACTCACACAGTCTTTACCTCCCCATGTAATGGGTGTGTACTGCTTGCATCAGACTCAGCCCTGAAGAACACTTTGGTAACTGCTGCATTTACAAGATAGGTCCTCAACCCGGAGTGTATTGTTTATTAATATTATAGCATATCCTTGTATTTCATCACTTAGTACAGTAAGCAAGTAAAAGGTGGGAGATTTGTACAGAAATTACCTTAATATGTGACACCAGAGACTTATCTGACTTATATGTGTCCATTAGTAAGTAGCAGGCCTCAGGCATCAAAGATTCAGACAGTCATACCTCTCAAAAGTACTGATGATCACTGCATGCCCTCAGGTTTAACACCATACATTTGTACTGGAAAATGATTAAAGAGAGAAGTTAGAAAGTAATGATACACATTGCAGCTTCTGACTTCACAACCCTCACAAGATCAAACAACAGGCAGGATGCAAAACAAGGAGGGTAACTTCAGCAACATATCCTTGTTTGTGCCATAGAAGTAACTTACCTTTGCTCCACCCCCAAAAAAAAAGAATAGTCCATTTTTGTTTGTGCCATAACAGTAACTCATCTTTGCTTGCCCCAAAAGAACAGCCTATACTTGTTTGTGCCATAACAGTAACTCACCTTTGTTCCCCCAAAAAGAGCATCCTATGCTTATTTGTGCCAGCCAAACATGTCCTTCAGTTGTTGGTAACTGCATATCATATTATTCCATTTTAATATCCTCACATTTTAAGGCCAATGATGCAGAATGGTTTACACAGTCAGCATGTGTCAGAGTACTGGTCAGATAAGTAATGAATGACCAAGAAACATAGAAAAGTAAGATACAGCTGTATATTTTCAAGCAATAGTCATAACAGGTTGCGTGATCACTACGTACACTACATCCAAATATAATATAATATAATTATATAATATAATTATTCAATAAATGTACAAATAACAGTTTGTGGTTTGATATCAATGTACATTCTATTGCAGTTGATTGTGTGAAGAATGACTTCAGTTCTTTGCTGCAAAGCTGTGTGTGACAAAGAAGGATAAAGCACCCATCCTGTTTTCTGAATGTACACTGGAGTGAGAGTTGAAATCCAGAACTATTTAGAGATATCTCATGTGTACTGACATTTTACACTGTGTATGTCATAGATTGCTTTTCCTAATTTCAAATATTTCTCCCCTTTTTTACTGGATAAGTAGACCAACCAGAAAGTAGACAGATAAAAATAAATCTGGATACATTCAATCAATGCTATTGCCTGTGGCAGCAGGTATAACTGTAGGGATGGAATACAGATGTCCCTGGGTTCTAGTACAGCATGTGCAACCTTTGTTTTACTGTTGTGACACTGCAGTTTATAGCATCATCATCATTCATCATTTTCTTTCAGCTGTTCCAGTTAGGGGTCGTCACAGCGGATCATCTGTTTCCATTTCTTCCTGTCCTCTGCATCATGCTATTTCACACCAACCACCTGCATGTCCTCTCTCACCACATCCATAAACCTCATCTTATGCCTTCCTCTTTTCCTCTTACCTGGCAGCTCCATCCTTAGCATCCTTTTCTCAATATACCCAGCATCCCTCCTCAGCACATGTCCAAACCAACGCAATCTCGCCTCTCTTGCTTTGTCTCCAAACTGTCCAACCTGAGCTGACCCTCTAATATACTGATTCCTAATCCTGTTCATCCTAGTCACACCCAGTGTGAATCTTAACATCTTTAACTCTGCCACATCCAGCTCTGACTCCTGCCATTTCGTCAATGCTACCGTCTCACTACCCTCTTGTAGACCTTCCCTTTCACTCTTACTGGTACCAGTCTGTCTCAAATCAATCCTGACACTCTTCTCCACCCATTCCACCCTGCCTGTACTCTCTTCTTCACCTCTCTTCCACACTCACCATTACTCTGAACTGTTGATCCCAAGTACTTAAACTCATCCACCTTTACCAACTCTACTCCCTGCATCCTCACCATTCCTCTACCCTCCCTCTCATTTACACACATATATTCTGTTTTAGCCCTGCTGACCTTCATTCCTCTCCTCTCTAAACCATATCTCCACCTCTCCAGGGTCTCCTCAACCTGGTCCCTACTCTCACTACATATCACAATGTCATCTGCAAACATCATAGTCCATCATAGCAATGAAATAAAATATGAATAATAAAATGTAAACAGCATGTGATATATACAATTATATAGGTTTTTAGGGTTCTTGTACACAGACCCGAAGAAGTCTAGAAGGACGAAAGCGATCCTTGTTAACAATAGGTTATGAAAATAGAAACAGATTTTTACATGCAAAATGTATATGTGTATATTTATATATAATTTTTGATCGCAAAATGAACTAAGGTTGATATATTTCCAGCCATGTAGTATATTGCCTTGTATAAAATCACAGACTTAATAATTTGGTTAAATAAGATGTACCATTAAAGTACATTAGGGCTATATATTATTATGACAGCTACTAGGTAGGGCAGGACCAGCTTGAATGTCACACTGATGGGGGAAGGGATGTGAATTTAACATCTGTACCAATAACACTTTGTTTTACAGCACAAGAAACCACTCCCATGCCTGATAAAAAGTATATATATATTTAGAAAGCTTGTGAGGAAATTAGTACTCTATTTTTGCTTTGCTTGGATCGCTTGTCTGTGTACTTAATAAAGGATTTTCGACTGGAAACAGACTGCCTGCCTTGCTTGGATTACTTTCGAATACTTAGTAATGCTGTAGAATTATATATTTTCTATTATTACTTTTTGACTTGAAGAGTTTACGTTCGCTACTTCTACTACTATTGTCTGATCTGATTAATATACAGTGATTAACTAGAAATATATGGACTGAAAATCTTCCACACAGAGAAGTTTCTTACACTGTTATGTTAAATGAATGCAATACCTTTTGTTAAATGAATGCAATACCTTTTCTTTGCTAATGCATTTTAGATAAGCGAGTAGAAGCTTATATTTGTCCTGTTAAATTCTCAACAGTTGCTTTTAATTGAAACAAACTATTAGGTAAACTATTTGTCCTGTTAAATTCTCAACAGCTGCTTTTAATTGAAACAAACTATTAGGCAAAGGTATTTTATTTTCAACTCATTGCTATTTGAACTTTGCTGATTTTTTGCTTTCAATACATGTTTGATACCTGCCTATTTCTGCTACTAGGAGATAAGGTGTTTTTTATTACTAAAGTACTATTTCTCTCTCAACTTTCTCTTCTGTTCTCCAGCTTTTTTGCCCTAAATTATCCCCTGTGACTACACCTGGGTGGACACCTAGACCTAACTAAATTATACAAGCTCATCCAATTGCTCAAGCTATCATAACAACTCTGCTGCCTCGTCCCCTTTTTGGAAACTGATCCAAGCTTCTCCAAGAAGAATCTAAGGACGTATGTGCATCTGCTGCTAAGCCTTAACCTACTATACTTTTTAAGCCCTGCTAGCTATTTCAGTACGCTCCCTGCCAGGAAAGTCAGCAGCCTAAACCCCTCTTATTTCTGTATCTCCGTTCTTCCCCCTCATCTAGTTCCCTGAGTTACACTAGCTCCCTTCTCCCATAGTCCAATTTAATCCAGAGATTGCCCTGGTGGGCCAAGGTGCACTTCAGCATTTGTCCACTAGATGGCATCCTCTCCCCACTAATATAGACTTCAATTCACTCACTTCTTGTATTCTCTCTAAGCTCTAACATTTCTTTTTCTCACTCTCTTTCCTAAAGACTTACAGCCCACTCTAACCTACTACTTCCAGGTCCCCTCTACTCACCCTCTGTAAACTTACCCTTCTGCAAACATCACTCCACTGATAGGTTCTCGATCTTCCCCTGCCTTCCTTGGTTCTACCCGCTCCGTTCGCTCTGTGGGCTCACTCCGCTCCCCTACCCTGCCCTGCCCCCAAATTACACCCGCCCCCAGCACCTCTACCTTTATTCCCCCAAAACAACACCCACTGCCATTCTAGGCCAATCATTCTTCAATACTTGGGAAACACCCACTCCTTATCCTGCCCAAATTTAACTTCATTCTCCTCCCCAAGATTATCTCACCTAGCCAATAGGTTTCCATTTTCTCTCAACACCCACTCCTAAACCACACCCCCTCCAAACATAATATACTCTCCACTCCTTCACCACTATTTAGATACTTACCAGCTCCTCTATACATATTTCTCTCTTATATCCATATATAATTCAACAACAACATTGCACCTCTAAGTAAACCCATTTCATCATGCTCTCAAAACCCTCATTCATCTCCTTTTTACTACTACTACTTCTTAATTTATCCTATCTTTACTACCTCACCCAATCCATTAGCTCCTACCAATCACAATCCTTCCATATAACCAACCATCTTAATTCCACTCTCTCATATTCACACACTCCTATTTCTCCCCATCTATATCCTACAAAAAAACTCCTATTCTTCCCATACAAACGTACCACTTCTCTAAATCATTCTACCCCCATAGTAACTAGTAAATCCTTCAGAATCATAATAGAACCCAATCTATTCACAAAACTGTCCAATTACCTATCCAACCCAATCCTACATCTGATAACCACTCTATTATCAGGTGATATCCATCCCAACCCTGCCTCCTCCACCACATCCACTACAGACAAGTCCATATTACTTACTTCTTTAAACTCCCAAAGTATAGTAAACAAAGTCCCAAACCTCCATGCCTGGCTCATACATAATAAACCTGACATCCTATCCATCTGTGAAACATGGTTAAAACCTCATATAAAAGACTCTGAAATAATTCCACCAAACTATTCTATCATTAGAAAAGACAGGTCCCACAAAAAAGGGGGAGGAGTAACTCTCCTATACTCATCCTCCTTGTCAGTTACTCCCTACAATAAACCTATTCCACACTTTAACAACGCTGAACTACTTCTCACACTATTCAAGTTAACAAACACAAACACATATGTATAGCTTACCTCTACATCCCTCCACGGGATAATATTTCTACACTTGACGATATCCTCTCTTGGCTCTCCAACAACATTAGCAATTAACTGAAGCAACAGAAGTTGAAACAAACTAAGGTGAATGAAACATTTTATGTTTAGACACATTTTAATTGATAATTTTTTATTTCATTTTGGTTAGTTGTTTGATTTCAAAACACAATCTGTAAAGACCTGACTTTTGTATGTAGTAGCTCTTTAAGAAACTTTGAGATCAGCTTTTTCCCACATATTGATATCAGCGAGTTTTAACCAGTTGGTTGGTCCATTCAAATGTACCATGTGTTCTTAATTGTGTATTTAAGGAGTTTTTTTTACATTTGTTACCTTTTGATGTTTGCCTGAGGAAGTTCAGTTTTCTTGAATGAAAAGTGGATGTTAATAAAACACTTAATATTGGAATCTTTGCTGCTGGTTCTGCTGATGTGGATTTTGTTTCATTCAACATTAGCAATTAAACAATAATCTTAGGAGACATGAATATTAACTGGGCCTCCATTCAGTCTTCTACAAACCCTCTTAACATCAACCTCTACAATTTTTCACAGCTAATCAACTCTGTAAAACGCCCCTCAAAAAACCTCTCTAGTGGCAGTATTCTGGATTGGATTCTAGTTTCTCATCCCCATTATTTCTCTGGCAGTGGCACTCTTCCCGATTCCCCTTAGTGACCACATACCCATCTTCACTCATCAACTCCCCCAACTTCTACATAGAACCCATAATTATATTACTATCCGTAACCAAAAAAACTTTAACCCAACAACCTTTTCAAACTCTCTAAAAGCAATAAACTGGAATTGTCTAAAAACATTATCTCTAGATAACGCAGTTGCCCACTTCAACTCAATATTCTTGAAACTACTAGACTCCCATGCTCCCTTAAGGACAAAGAGAATTAAAATTAAAACTGCCCCTTGGCTTACCAAAAACACACTATCAACCATGCGGCACAGAGATAAAGTCTGGGCACATTACCAGAAAAACAGGAGTCCCCTAGTCCATAATGAATACAAAACACTTTGAAATAAAGTAAAAAAGCTCATCTCCGATCGACAAATTTATTTCTCCATACTTCAAAATAATAATAAAACAAACCCTCAGAAATTCTGGAAAGGGGGGCGTGGCTAGGATGTAGACTGTTTGGCAGCATCTTTTCTCAGCTCTGCACTCAAAATATATTTCTGACAGGAATGTTTAAAAACTAGATATTGTAGACAAACCTATTTTGTTGAAATACTTCTACTAATATCACTAGAAGTCTACAGTGCAAAAAATTTGGCTTTAAACATTATTTTTCCTGTCAAAAACAAAAAGGAAGGTATCTGAATCTACTGAAAATGAGCTTTTCTAAGCATACCACACAGGACCAGATGATGAAAAAGGAGATACAGTCTTTATTAAATGCTATACAAGACTTGTCAGTGAAATTTGACAAAATGAATACCAAAGTGGACACTTTTGAGGAGAGATCTACAAAACAAATACAGCAACTACAAGAAATAATGATGCAACTGAAGTCTCAAGTAGCTGACATAGAGAGATCCTTAAATGATACTGAGGGCAGACTCTCAGAACAAGATCTTTAGCTACATTTTTTATCACAACAAAATGCTTCATTACAAAATAAAATAGAGGATCTAGAGAACAGGTCCAGACGAAATAACCTTCGCATCTATGAGCTACCAGAGAAAACAGAGGGAGATAACATGGTGACTTTCCTTACTACCTGGTTACCAGAAGTTTTAAAATTGCATGACGCTCTTTCTTATGGAATTGAAAGAGCCCACAGATCCTTAAGAGCTGCTTGATCAACCATCAAATCAAAAAATCACCCAAGATCAATAATAGTAAAGTTTTTTTCATCACAGGACAAGGAACTTATTTTAAAAACAGCATGGTCAACTTCTCCAGTTAAATACAAAGACAACATAATCAGATTTGATAATGATTATTCTGCTGGAGTTATAACTGCAAGAAAAGAATGTCTCCCTCTGATAAAGGAATTGTAAAAAGGACATCTTAAAGTCCACTTGCTGTTCCCTGCAAGAATAAAAATATTTTTTACTGAAGGTCCTAAAACTTTTGACACTCTGCAAGCAACAGTTTCTTATCTTTCAGCTAATAAAACCTTGGATAATGTGGAAGAAATGGATTTCTCCCAATTTGGGGTTAAGCGTCACTTAGAAAAAAATGAATGGAGCACTGCTGACAAGAAGAAGAAGAAACGGTAAAAGACATATGAAAAACACAAACATTATTGTCTTCTATTTGCTCTGTAAGGCAAAAAAGTTATTTGAAAGCATTCATGCTTTACACATGTGTCAGTCTTTGAAACAATATAAATACAAGATAAGCAGGACATTTTATAACTAAAGGAAACAACCCTAAAGAAAGCTAGGTAACATATCTTTCTCTATTACAGTGTAAATACTTACAGTCATGATTTTTCTAACTCTAAATGATGTTTAGATAGTTCATTTATAAATTACCTGCCTTTTACTGCTAGTATAGAATATGATGTATTTACACTGACATATTAATGTGGTGTGTTTAAATGAGCATGATTCCTTTTTATATTATTTACACTAAGCTGCATGAAATATCTAAACTGATGTATTTAATACACATAATAATATATAAAACTGATAGTAATAACTGTCAAAAGTGCCTTGAAAATTAATTATCTATTCTTTGATGCTAAAAGTGCCTTTTGACTAACAAACAACTGTTTGGCTTGTATATCTGCCCTTAATGTTAAGAAAACTAATAGAAGTTTAATGAGCTGGTGTTCAGTTTAAAAAGCCCTAAAACTTCACTTACTTTGTTTTTGTCTTCCCGTCATGGTCACGAGCTGGGAACTCTTATTTTACCACCCCTGAATGAAGGTTCTTCAGTTAGAATCCATTACAGTGTGTTAAACCTTCTAACAGCACAAAATGAAAGTAAACAGTCATGAGTGATGTCAGCACTAAAACAAGACAGTATGGGTGTGGTGTCAGCTCCTAAGCTACTTAAAGTAACCAGCACACTATTTATGAGATGGCAAAGTGCTTTTACAGTTTTAACAAATATTAAAAGTACACTGAAGTACCTAATGAATTTAGAAGGTATCAACACATACATGACGTTTTATTATATTGTAATATGTGTTATTAATTTTGAATTGTACACATAAACAGCACACAAAGCTTAAAAAGAAGTATATCACTTGGAAGAAACTGTATGAATAGTTAACACATACAGACTTTACTATAATCTTTTCTGATAAGATCACCCACGTAAATTACTATAATTTAACTTAATTTTATAAAAATGTAATATATTTAAGTCCTTGACTGGAACTATATAACATATTTGTAAACACACTGCAGCTAGTGTACTCAACCTTAAGGATAGTAAGTCAATTAAGGTTCATGAATGCAGCTATGTGTTATTAGGCATTTTAAGGGTAAAAAGAAGTTGCTGTTTAATTATCAAGATACTCTGTAAATATTAAATTGTTCAAGTAGCACAATCATTAAGCAGTAATGAGCAAGAAAAAATCTCAGTCTTGCTTATGATATTGTTTTATATATATATATATATATATATATATATATATATATATATATATATATATAGGAAAGAACTGCTGAATTATAAGTATGCTTTTATTAAAGGCAAGTTATATTAATATTGAACATCCTCACTGAAAATGAATGGTTGTGTAGAGACACAGTAACTCCCATTATATAACCAAGGCTAAAGAGATTGTCTTGTATGTCTAAATTGATCAGCCTTGAACCTTAGATTGCAAATAGACATGCAACATACTTTTACTTATAATACTGAATATATATTATATAACATCACAAACGCTAAAGCCATTGTCAGCTACATCTCATATCAATCAGCATTAAAATATGATTTGAATAGCATAGGCATTTACTAACATATTGCTTTTGGTACCTGATATGCATATAAGTAACAGGTCTAATTTCTGTCTGTGAAAGTAAATACCAGGCTGTGTGCATTTGTTAATTATGAAACAAGAGCGTGCTATCTATTCTTTTTAATATCCTATAGGTATGTACTTGTTAGAGACACACACATGCTGCAAAGCTGTTAGTTATTGCATATTCATTAGTATATTTCTGACTGCAGTGTTATAAATATATGGTGTGGACCACTTGAGTTGAGAATATGTCTCTATATTGGGCATGTTCTCTGTTTGAACGTTGTATATTATCTATAATATGATACGGAGTACCCTCACTAAATTCAAAGAAGCCACAATAGAAACAAATATTTATTAAAAATGGAGAATAGAAGGATGAAGAGAAAAATGAAGGAAAATGGTTGATGGTCATATAAGGTTATCTTTTCCTGTGTATGTAGAAGAGTTGACAGTAATAAGTACCAAACAATTGTGTTATAGCATATTTAAAGCCTACTTTGCTTCTCATATTTTCCAATCTTACAGTTATAACGCTGCAGATAAATCCTGTAATATCATAAGGAGTATGAGTTGCTATTTGACATATGACATATGTGGTACACTAGCGATGAAATATGCCAGTGGCACTAATAAATATATAGGAATTGCTAAGAAATATAGTCTTAAACTATGTAATACCAATGCCAAAAACAAATTAGTAGCATTCATACCACTAAAGTATGACTTTTTGAATTAAAAGAAAACTATAAGATTACTGATAAATGACAATACAAATGTAACGTTATATTCATTGTTACGAATACTTTCTGATTTAATCAACTTGTGGCATGGTTAACTGATGCATATAATGCTTAACATTTTTTTTTATGTATGTATGCATATATGTGTGCATGTATGTATGTCTGTATATATATATATATATATCTATATATATATATATATATATATATATATATATGTGCATGTGTGCATATATGTGTGCATGTATGTATGTGTGTATGTATATATATATATATATATATATATATATATATATATATATATATATGTGTGCATGTGTATGTATGTATGTATATGTATATATATGTATATATATATATATATATATATATATATATATATATATATATATATATATATGTAGACCATTACAATAAATTTGATACCTATGAATGCCACTCACACTATAAGGGAGATAGACAGCAAGCATATTATTTTTAAGATGCATAACCGTTATTGCTACAAAAAAGATATATTAAAATAAAAGATTTTCCTTTACAATTTAAACAAAACCAAATAGTTAAGTATTAAATCTATGTATAGTTGTGTTGCCCTAGTGTTTTATAAAATATTAAAAATAGATAAAGACTGTATTTAAGTAATCTGTAAAGACAGATACATGTATACTTAAAAGATATATAAGATACTTTTCATTATAAAACTACCATATGGCGGGGCCAGGGGAGGATGCTGAAATGCAGACTTAGAGAGATCACTTGAATGATTAGATCATTCAAGGATGAGATGTTTTTTCTCATGGAGGGGTTTGGTGGTTGTTTATCTTATATTGTTCTCAGTTATGATCTTGTAATTTACTTTTATTGGGTGTCTATAATCTATTGTAATACTGTTGGAAGAAGAAAGAACAAGTCATTCTCTTCATGTACACACATCTACACATTGTTACGAGTATATGAATATGGATAAAAGCAAATCTAATATAAATCCAATTGCAAAATGTATATCTCTTAATGTAAATGGTTTAAATAATAGCTGCAAAAGGGGAAGTCTTTATAGATATTTAAAGCTATGTGAAGCTCAACTAGTATTTTTACAGGAAACACACCTTACACAGGAAGACATAAATAAAATAAACAATAAAAAATATACAATACTAGTAAGTTCCACCTATAATCAGAAGCAAAGGGGAGTAGCAATTTTGTGGAAAAACACTACTTTAATGCCTAAAATCATAAACACGTTCCATGACAACTCAGGAATGTTTTGTGTAGTGACAATATCTATCAATGAAATGATATATACATTAGTGAATATTTATTGGATACCAGGACTAGGTGTTAGAGTGGCCAAACAACACTTAGAAGACATTGTACAATATACCAAAGGCAATTTAATCATAGCTGGAGATTTCAATTGCATTATAAAAGAAACTGACACAAATACTAAACCTACACGTAAGAGATCACCTTTAATAAAGTTGTTATCTGAGTTTGTTGAAACTTTTAATATAGTTGACATAAATGAGTATGCTATCCCAGATTCACTATTCTTTACACATTTTTCCCATAGACATAATACATACTCTAGAATAGATAGAGTGTACATAACAAAGGATTTAACCTCTAAATTAAATAAAGTCAAGACAATTTCATGTCCATTTTCGGACCATAACACCATAACGTTTGAGATAGACTTATGTTTCAAGAGAAGGATATCAGTAACAAGAATATCATCTTACATAACAAATCTCAAAGATTTTAAGGAATTTTGTATTAAAGAGAGACAAACCTTCCTAGATATCAATCTTACAAAAGATGTATCTGAAATATATATATATGGGATGCTTTGAAAGCATACCTATATGGAAGAGCGGTGGGATGGTATAAAAATAAACAAAAACAGTGGAATAAGGAATTCATGGAATTACAGTCAAAAGTAGATAATTTAAAGCTTGATATTCAAAATGGAAACACCAACTTAATAAAAGAACTAGAAGATACTAATAAAAAATACTCAGAGACGCTACACCACAAAACAGTGATCAACTTAGAAAAAATTAAACTATGTTACTATTCAATGAACCCTAAAAACCAACGAAGAATAGCAAATAGGACTAAAAAGATTATTAAAACAAATCAAATCAAGGAAATACATAATATAGAAACCAAAAAGAAAGTATCTGATTTAAAAGGAATACTAGAAACTTTTAGGCTATTTTTTCATAAACTTAATAATCAAAATGAGAAAACAGAAACACATTCAGCATTGAAAGCTTTTCTCAAAAACAATGTTAAAGTTAGGTTATTAGAGGAGCAGGTACATCTAATAGATAAACAAATAACAATGACAGAACTTAAAGCTGAAGTAAATAAGCTAAAATTAAACAAAGCTCCAGGTATAGATAATATCACCCCAGAAATGTCTAAATTACTATCAAATGAGGCTTTGCTGTTGTTATTGAATGTCTTTACATCAGTTAAAAATGGTAAAGACATTCCTCCTTCTTGGAAGTGCACATTAATATCACCAATTCTGAAACAAAATAAAGATCCCAGTGAATGTTCATCATACAGACCCATTTCACTTCTTAATATAGATTATAAAATTTTTATGGCAATACATGCTGCTCGAATAAAACAATTACCACCACTTTTGATAGAGGAGGATCAAACAGGTTTTATAAAAGATAGGAACACTTATGACAACATTAAAAGAATTCTTTCCTTAATTGATTATATAAATGTCACAAAAACAAAATGAATGTTATTAGCTTAGACATAAATAGCATTTGATTCAGTGAACTGGGATTATCTGTGGTTAGTTTTAGAAGAATATGGCTTCTCAAACAACTTCACTTTGTTAATAAAATCATTATATGAAAAATCATTGGCTTATATAAAACTGGGATCTTGTCTGTCTAAATCTATTAAAATAACTAAGGGCACAAAACAAGGCTGCCCTCTTTCTCCGTTATTGTTTGCGCTAGTCATTGAACCCTTAGCAAATAATATACGTATGGATAAAAATATTGAAGGAATACAACTAGACAACAGCCTAGAGCTTAAAATTCAACTTTTTGCTGATGATATTTTAATTACCTTAAAAAATAATAATAGCAGTTTAAAAGCATTATGGGACTCAATTCAAAACTTTCAAAACTTTTCAAGTCTTAAATTTAATGAGAACAAAACAAATATATTGCTTATGAATACTAATAAAAAAGATCTAAATAAAAAATACCATAAATATATCTCTACCGATAATATAATTAAATACTTGGGAATTATAATAACTAACAACCTAGATACTACAATTGAAACAAATTATAAAGAGACCTTAAATAATATTAAAAATCTAATACAAAGATGGAATAAATGCTTCTTTTCAATGGAAGAAAGGCTTTATATAATTAAAATGATCATATTTCCAAAAATTCTTTATGTCATACAAGCTTGTTCTTTGCCACCAGCTAAATCACACCTAAAACAATTAAATTATTTAATGGTAAGATTCCTATGGTATCCAAAAAAACCAAGGATAGCTATGAAGTATCATCTAGATGATTGTGATATAGGTGGCATAGGTTTACCAGACATAGAAATATATTTGCATTCATCCATTATTAAAACAATATCATTATGGCTAAATACAAAATATACATCAAAATGGAAGCTAGTTCATGAGAGAATCTGGTTAAAATCAGGATTTGTAGTAGCAAATAAGTATACAGATTTCATACCAAACAATTTTCTATGGCTGATGAAGGAATATATGATGATACATAAGAATAAAAATATAAGTTCCAAATACATTACTTATACATTAAAAATTTTCCAAAATCTTATTAATAGCAATCCTGATATTAAAGCATGGTCATTTCTTTTATATCCAGTAGCGTACACACAAGGTAATATAATAACATTTAATATGGAAGTAGTCAACATGCTTAAAGAAAAGGGATTAATATACTGGCATCAATTGCTAAACTCTGGAAAACCTCTGACAATAGACCAGATTAAACAGAAATTAAATATGGAAGATAGTTCGTGGTTACATGTACAAGAATTAAGACAGTATATATTAAGCAAACAAGTTCGTAGTTACATGTACAAAAATTAAGACAGTATATATTAAGCAAACAAGAAACAATGCAACCATCGATAAGACAAAATGTTCCTAACCTTATAGAACATATAATATTACTAACGAATCAACCCATTACTGGAAAGGGAAACTTATCATCTATTTATAAAACAAACAAAAAAATAAAAATGCATAATAATGACAAAATATGGAATTATTATAGATCAGTTAATGGACATGTGCCAAATGACAGAGATAAAAAACTAATTCTTCTCTCTCCAAAGCAGACATCACTTTCATTACATTGGAGACTTTTTACATGGCAATTCATACACAGATCTTATCTAACCCCTCATAAAATAGAACTTATGTTTAAGAAAAATATTGGCTGCTGGAGATGTGATTTATCAATAAAAGCAGACTGGCAGCATATGTTCTATGAATGTCATTTGATTAAACCATATTGGGATAAAATAAATTATTTTCTGCAAATGGTATTCAATGATAAATTCCAGATTTCCAAATCTATTATTTTGTTTAATGCACCTGTACCCGACTGTGTGCCAAGAACAAAATATGTAATCTTATGGACTCTCCTAGCTATTGCAAGGAAGAACATTACATCAAACTGGAAATCCAAAGCTTCTCCAACTTTTAAGCAATTCATGAATATGGTGTCAGCAGTACCGCAATTGGAAATGAACACTATTAAAGGAAGAACTGAAAGAACTACATCATTATACGTAGCATGGCAAAAAGTAACTGAAATACTGGAGAATAATGACTGCAGCAGATTATAATCAGGAAACAATTGTATAGAAAGTCAATTATATGTCAACAATAGACACCCTTGTAAATACTTTATTTTGGTTTTAATGTTTGATATCTGTTTAGAGGTTTTAGCCTACCTTTTAAAATAATTTGTAAATACTTCATTGTCATAAATAACCTGCATTCATGTTTTCTTGTTTTTTGGAAATGAATAAAAATATTAAAAAAAAAAAAAGAAATTCTGGAAAGGTATCTCTACTCTCCTTAACCCCAGCAAACCAGACACCCCCACCCCAGACCCTAATGCTCCTGATTTAGACTTAGCTACCTAATTTAACTCTTTTTTTCATTGAATCTATTTCCAAATTAACCTCAACATTCTCTAACACCACCGCATTCAACAACACACCACCACCCTCCCCTACCAACACTCTACCCTGCACTGCTACCACTCCCTCATTACCATCTAGTAACTCTCTACCCTCCACCTCTTCTCCTACTCTTTCTTCCTCAACATCTTCATCACCCCTTAATAGCCCCTCTTCCCACTCCCCTCTATTCTCATTAAAACCTATACCCACTTCTACTATAAAGAAACTCCTTTTGAAACTGAAGCCATGCACTAATGCTCCTGATAACATCCCTGCTTACTTTCTTAGCATAGCTGCTGAAGCAACTGCCTACCCCATTAGCATTCTAATCAACCACTCTATCCAAGAATGTATAGTACCCCAAATCTGGAAAAAGGCCTTTATCATACCTTTACATAAAGGTGGCAACAATAACAATGTTACTAATTTCCACCCCATCGCCATCCTGTCTCCCATCTCCAAACTGCAAACACCAATGAACGTTCACAAGCTGCAGAAGCTTTGATGCACCAAAGCACAGAAAACGGATGTGAAAACACAAAATTTAATGCTCAAATGAAGTTTAAAAACAGTCACTCCAGATCCAGTTAGTAGGGTACTTCAACCCCCAACTCGAAGTCACAAACAATTAAAAATAGTATTGACCATAAAAGTTAAAAGTACACAATTCCAACCCTGGTTTACAAGGCAGCCAAACAGAAACTAAAATCCAGTATGTAAAGCGCTTTTCATTCGGGTTATACCCGAACTTCTTCAGACAACCTTCTCATATAGTTAATTGAGTTTAAATAGTTAAAGCAGTAGTTTCTTTCATTCCTGTTCAATCAGGAAAAGGCTCAAATCAATTCATTTTCTAACAGTTACTTTAAAATTAAAGGAAAAGTTAACTAAGGTAAACCTTAACCATTAAATTACATTTGTTGAGTTACATACTGTATGTGCAAATGTTCAGTGTTACAAATTTTAAGTGGCTAATACCCTAGTGCTTAGTTGTTGAATGAAAAGGTTTAGGTTGTACCAAAGGTGTTGTAAAAGACTAATATAAAGTAACACTACCTCAATCCCTCATAGTAGTAGTAGTTGTGTCATCCACACAATTACCACAAAAAATGGTATGTGAAATGAAATCAAGTGGACCAAATGCATCAAAATGTGTCTGCCCCCTTAAAAGATAGTAGGTAAATAGTTTCACCTATTATTTTAACTAAATAGTTTAACATAATAAATTTTACACTAACAGTTAAAGAACTAACCCTCATCCTTGACAATTCAGAAAAAAAGCCAAAAAGTGTCACCTGGTGTTACTATTGGACACCAATATTTGTGTTACATGTACTATATTACCTGTATAAACTTCTTAGTTTTAAAATACATGAAATACTACAAGATTCATTTAGCCCAGGTTCTACACATGCATTTAATCTAAGTTGCCAGTTAAGTTCGTTTTTCTCCAACAGTAGCTTCAATAAACTATCATTGACCCCACACCTACTGTCCTTGCTCTGCTTAACCTGTGATATAATTCTAAATTTAAAGTAATGACCTTCTTTTTGTTCACAGTGGTGGGCTAGTGCATTATTAGGGGATAGGAATGAAAGAAACTACTGCTTTAACGATTTAAACTTAATTAACTGTATGAGAAGGTTGTCTGAAGAAGTTCGGGTATAACCCAAACGAAAAGCGCTTTACATACTGGATTTTAGTTTCTGTTTGGCTGCCTTGTAATCCAGGGTTGGAATTGTGTACTTTTAACTTTTATGGTCAATACTATTTTTACTTGTTTGTGACTTCGAGTTGGGGGTTGAAGTACCCTACTAACTGGATCTGGAGTGACTGTTTTTAAACTTCATTTGAGCATTAAATTTTGTGTTTTCACATCCGTTTTCTGTGCTTTGGTGCATCGAAGCTTCTCCCATCTCCAAACTCCTAGAAAAGTGTATCCAACTTCAACTCCTAGCACATCTCTTAGGTAATCACCTACTAACTCCCACACAACATGGATTCAGACCAAATCATAGCACTATGACAGCCCTCCTCTCCTTCCTTGAAACTGTAAATAAAGCCTGCGACTCTGGCCAAATTGTTTTTACCCTACTACTTGACCTCTCTAAGGCCTTTGACACTATCTCACACAGCCTGCTTTTAACTAAACTCTCAAAACTTAACCTATCTCCCTCCTCTTTAAACTGGTTCTCCAGTTACCTATCCAATAGATATCAAGCAGTAAATGGAAAAAGGTCACCTCCTCATTTCTTAATACCCTTACTGGAGTTCCCCAAGGCTCCATACTGGGTCCCCTTCTCTTTAATATATTTATAAATGATTTCCGCAACTCTATCCATTCTCAAACATCATCCAATATGCAGATGATTCACTATTATCTGCTCTGCCACATCCATCCCCACACTCCTAAAGCTTACTCAAGATGCCCTTTCAACCACTGAGCAATGGATGAAAAGTAATCACCTAGCACTCAATGCCTCTAAAACCAAATTAATGTTATTTACCCCGTCTAAAGTCACTTCTTTCGATATAAACCCATTCTCTATTACTAGTCAAAACAACTCACCTCTGGAACTGGTGTCAGAGACCAAGTTACTCGGGGTCCAAATTGATAGCCAGCTCAAATTCATCTCCCACCTACAACTAAATATAAAAAAAAACCATTAGAAACTAGGTATGCTCTACTGACAAAACCATTACCTTACACCTGCCACTAAAACCACTCTTTCTACTTCCTTTCTTATCCCCTCCCTTCTCTATGGAGCTCCACTCCTAAGTAATCTACAGTCCTCTCTAAAAACACAACTTTCCTCTTGCTACAACAAAATCACCAAATTCACTACCAGCCACAAGTCCTCCACCCACCACTGTTCCTCTCTCCAAAAACTAAAATGGCTAGAACTACCCAATCACCTAACCTATACTCAACTAAGTCTTGCACACAAGCTCATTTTTAACCCCTCCCTCTGTCCCTCCCTTTCTACTGCTTTTAAAATGCACCTACCTGATAGAGTATTAAGGTCCAACAATCAAAATCTACTAGAAGTCTACAAACCAACTCGTCCCCCAGGTAAAAATCTTCTATCCTATGGCCTAGCACGCCTCTGGAACTCCCTACCACCATCCATTTGCACAACCTGTAACCACTTTATTTTCAAAAAATCTCTTCATTCACATCTAGTATCCCAGTGGGAATGCTCTTGATCCCACCCCACATAACTAACTCTGGTAATGTCCATCTTCCTCCTTTCCCCTGTTTACACCAGCAATTTTCCTTATTATTTTCCCCCAACTCATACTTTATTATTATTATTCCTATGGTATTTCCAAAAAATGCACTAATGTGTATGCTTCCTAATACACAATGACTTCTCAGTATTTACATTGCAATATTCCTCTTGTTAGTCTGTATCATCTGTAAGTTTCATCACAAGTCTGTATTACTCCTAATGTTCCTGTACTATTTGAAATTGTTTAAGTGAATCTTAATTTTTGTATAATTATCATTAATAACATACTGTAACCTAGATTGTTTTGGAGCTTTTCTCCCCAGTACTCCATTGAAAACGGGTTCATTTTGGCCCAATGGACTATCCTGGTAAACCAACTGCAAATAAATAAATAAAATAAGATCAGTATTTGAAATGTGTCCCTATTTTTGGGGCTGTATACCCCCATTATTCTCTTTGTCCAGGTTTTTTGTGCTAAGACGTTGAGAGCTACGGTGAGAAGTGAGAACTGAATTCACTAAATGATGACCATTTAAGTTTCAGTCTTCCTGTCTTTCAAGAAACTGCTGATTTGGCATAGTGGTATGTTGCTCTGACTGTAATGCACAGGGTCCTGGGTTCAAGACTTGGCAGTGAAATGCATGGTGGTAACACATTTTATTCTAGCAACTTTCAAAAATTATACAAGCATTGTTTAAAATGTGTCCCTGTTTTTTGGCCTTTTGTCGTTGTCCCCCAAAAAAAGAAAATTGAAATTGAAAATAAGTTGGAGAAGCTGTGCAAGATGCCTATGGCTTACAGTACTGTCATTCTATATATATATATATATATATATATATATATATATATATATATATATATATACTGTGTGTGTGGAAGTAGACTTTTATGATGGAAATGTTCTGAATTGGGCTGTTTTGTCATTATTGCTTCATGCATTTGTTTCATTGCCTACTGAAAAAATGTTCAAACAATAAATTTTAAAGTGCACTCTAACTTAAGTCAAACAAGTGTGCTGTATTATGCAAGGAATATAATTTAATAAAGTCAGGAAGGTGTATCAAAGAACGCATGTATGTTTCTTGTTTTGTGTGCAAGCCAGGGGCCTATGATTTGAAAACAGCCCAAAGGTAATCTTTATCCACCACTGGCTAGATGTATTTTCTTTAGATGTGGTGTGGGTTTCAATGCTGTTTCAATGAATGTAAGGGTTTCAATGCTGTTTCAATGAATGTGAGTTTCAAGGGCAGAGAAGTTTTAATGCCAAGTCTATTTTCATTGTGAGATAGTGTTGCTTTGTTTAGCATATCTATTAGTGTTTGTGCATTGTGCTATAAAATGTAAAAATAAAATCAAAATAATCATTGTAGAAGTAAAGCAGTATGCACACATTAGTGTTTATGGTAAATGGGGCAAAATAGCCAGGTAATAGGACATTAGAATGGCTGCAAGGGGACTCTGGTGCCATATTTTGGTTGTCTGTTCTTCAGTTTGTGTTTGAAAGTTGGGATCCCACAATTCCATTGGAATGGGCAGGGTTACTAAATTATGTATGCAAATTTTATGCTAATCAGCATACAGATTTGTACCTATTTTTCATGGGCCTTGTCCAGATTTTTGATGTTTCCAGGTTGAGAGGTATGTTGCCTACGTTGTATGGAAAGCTTTCTACATGGCCCACCACATTCATAAGGGTACCTCATCCAAGGAGAAGGTGGTCATAACATCCCTGTATTCTTCCCTTATAAGACCCATTATTGAGTACAATGCCCCCTGTTGGCATGTATCTCACAAAGCACATGCAGAAGCTGGAGAGATCATAGTTCCTCAATCAAAGAATCCAGGGCTTCAAACATCTTCCCTACACAGGCTAAAAGCCCTGTCCCTCTACTCAGTCTCCTACAGACTCCTCAGAGGTGACCTCTGTCTGGCATACAAAGCAATCTCAGACCCTGCCCTGATGGGACTGCTGCATATCCGCAAGTCAAGATCCACTCGAGTAACCTGCATGTGCGACCTCAACCTGGTCTGTGACATCAAATTGACTCATTGGCAGGACAGTTTTGTGTCCCAGAGACCCCCCCTTTTGTGGAACAGTCTCCCTGTCCTCATAAAGCAGAGTACGTCATAATTAAGCAGAATCTGGATAACTGGATGGTCTGGATAACTGGATGGGGAACAGAAAATACATCCCTGGGATTCCGCCTATGCCCCTGGGCAGTGGCATAGGATGTTGACTTGTTGGAACATGGGCTAAATTCCTGGTTAGGCTTACTTGTAAGGGCCTTAGGGCCAATAGCCTAGTAACTTCCTATGATATGATCCTATGAATTCAGCTGCTTATGCAGTAATTAGCATGCCACATTGTTTACTTTGTGAGGAGGTGTGCTCCGCTATACAGCACTTACTGAATTTAAAAGTTTCCACACCCATGTACACAATGTGCAGTGATACGCACACAGTGGAAAACCACAGTGTAGGCTTTATTGAAACCCACTGTATTTCTTAATATGGTTTAGACATAGGGTACTTAATAAATGAAAATTTCTCTGCAATGCAGGAGTGAAGGTTAAAACATTTGTTTTAACAGTCAAGGGCAGAAATCTAGGTATGAATATGAGTAACAGTATTTGATTGTAGCAGAACATGGGACTAACAGTCCAAATTACATAGGTAAACATGTTTACTGTGCTATGATTAAAAAAACATTTATTATAATACCATCAAGGACACTGTTCTTCCATTTTTTTTCAAATACCAGAAAGCTGCAGAATTTGAGTACTGAAGAACATAACATTTTGTGGAATTTTGCATTTTAATTCGGAATATTCATTTACCATAATGTCGGTTTCTTCCTATATTTACTTCTAAAAATCTTAGTTTGATGTGTTCACTCTTCTGTAATCAGAATCTGTTTTAATTTCATCAATATGTAAATGAAATTAAAATTATAACAGAATCAGAGTAAGGACTAAAAGCTGGCAGTTGGGTATACTTCTCAGAATTCCAGCTCATATGAACAGGATGAAAAAATAATCATTTTGGTCTGCACTGGGTAGCAGCAGAAGGTATCAGGAAACATGACCTTGAAAGAGTATTTGATGAGTGGACAAAATAAGAAGTTATGTACTCACCATAACGTTCCATGTTGGTAGTCCATCTCACCCTTCATTTTTACATATGGGTTCGGAGCCGATCCTCGGCTCTCACTCGGCCGATTTACAAGCTGGAAGACTTCTGGTTGGCTCGTGATTAAGCAGGTATCCCATGGTGCACCAGTACAATCCCCAGATCTTGTTTGCTGCTCACTAGAATAACAACCATAAAAACAACCAATACTAAATGGTCTCCAACCAAGGGCAACCAAATTATTACTTCCAGATCTTCCAGGATGGGGGCAGGAGGGCAGGTTGGTAAAAATGAAGGGTGAGATGGACTACCAATATGGAACATTATGGTGAGTGCATAACTTCTTAATGTTAGGTAGTCCAATCTCACCTTCATTTTTACATATGGGACAGCGTCCCTAGCGCCTTATTCTTGGGTGGCTCATTGGAAAATACTCTTGAGCACTGTGGAGCCAAAGGATGCTCTACCCCTGGATGCCAAATCCAATTTGTAATGTGTAATAAAAGTGTGAGGGGTAGTCCACGTAGCTGCTGCACAAATATTATCAAGTGGTACCCTGGCTTGAAAGGCTGCAGAGGTAGACAGCGACCTGGTAGAATGAGCCTTGATCCTGTAGGGTAAATGTTTGCCCTCCGAGCTATAGATAAAGGCTATACAACTGGAAATCCAATTAGATAGTGTCACTTTAGAAACTGGTAAGCCCAATCTAGAGTCAGAAAAGGAAATGAATGATTGATCTGATTGCCTGAAAATCTTAGTCCACTGTAGATAGAAACGTAGTTGTCTATGAACGTCTAGCTGATGAAAACGGTACTCAGCTGCATTACAGTGGTTAGGGAAGAAAACTGGGAGTTCTATTGATTGGTTTAAGGTAGCATTAGAACAAACTTTGGGGACAAAGGAGGGATTAGTACATAATGACACCCTGTCTTTGTGAAAAAGCAAATACAGTGGCTTAATAGACAAGGCCTGTAGCTCCAATACCTGTCTAGCTGATGTGATAGCTACCAAAAACAAGGTATTCCAAGACAAACATTTTAGAGAAGATGAGTGGGAAGGTTCAAAGGGGGGAGAAGTCAATTTGGACAATACAAAATTTAAATCCCAAGAAGCCACTGGTTCTTGCAGAGGTGGTCTCAATAGAGTGGCACCTTTCAAAAAGGTCTTGCATAGCTTATGAGACATTAAACTGGTATCTGGAAAACCTAAGTGAAAATGAGAAATTGCCGCCAATTGGACTATGATAGTGGCAGCAGCAGATCCTTGCTAAAAAAGCTCAGAAAGAAAATCCCGAATCACAGGGATAGAAGCAGTGTATGGATCTACATTCATTCTCTGTGCCCAAATAGAAAATCTTTTCCATTTACTGCCATACAGCCTCCTAGTTGAAGGTTTATGGGAGGACATAAGAATATGTGACACTGAGGATGATACATCATGAAACCTGACTAGGGATGGAACTGGAGCAGCCACGCTGTCAATTTGACGGTGTGGACTGAGGGGTGTAGTGTGAGTCAATAGATCTGGAGCTGGGTCCAGAATCTAAGGATCGTCCAGGAGGAGAGGCTCGAGGAAGGGGAACCAGACCTGATGAGGCCAAAAAGGAGCAATGAGGATCAACTTGCTTCCCAGCCGACTGGCTTTCTGAATCACTTTGGAAATTAGAAGGATTGGAGGAAAGACATACAGAAGTCCCATGGGCCACTCATGAGCCAGAGCATCTCTGGGATTCTCCCCCGATGGGGGAATGAGGGAAAAATAGCTGCTGCATTTGGTATTGACTGGGCTGGCAAAAAGGTCACAGCAAGGCTATCCCCATTTCCAGAAAATCTGATCCACTGTTTCCCATTTCAGAGACCACTCATGAGGCATTAGGATTGCCCGGCTGAGCTTGTCGGCTATCACATTGGTCATCCCTGGAATGTACATTGCAACCAGAAAGCACTGGGAAGAAATCACCCATTCCCAAACTCGCATGGCCTCTCGACAGAGTGGGTAAGATCTGGTACCGCCCTGTTTGTTGATATACCAAACCACCGACATGTTGTCTGATTGTATCGCAATTGTCCCTAGAGGAAAAAGGTCTTGAAGTGCTTCCAACACCAGAAGCACTGCCCTAATCTTGTGTTCTTGCCATGTGCCTTGGACAGTCCTGCCAAGATAATGCGTCCCCCCCACCCGATCTGGGAGGCATCCGTGGTCACAGTGGCAATGGGTTGGGCCAGAACAAAGAGGACACCCGTGATCAGTTGATTGGGAGCTATCCACCAAAGAAGGTCCTTCTTGCATGATTCCATCAGCAGGATAGGATGACTCAGTGGGAGAGATTGGAAGGACCATTGGGAAGACAGAAGCCACTGGAGAATTCTCATTTGCAACCTGGCTAATGGTACCAATAGAATTGTGGAAGCCATAGTCCCGAGGAGCTGAAGAACCCACTTCGCTTTGACTTTTCGCAACGGGAGAAAACTTTGAAATTGGGAGATTAAATTCTGTGTCCTTTCGGTGGGGGAGACGAGCTGTCATGTTCACTGTGTCTACCTCTGTGCCATAAAAATCACAGATTGAGAGGGCAATAATGCAGATTTTTTTCCAATTTATGGAGACCCCTAACTGAGCACAAAGTTGAATTGTGGCGTCCCTGTTTTGGAGGAGTAGATGCCTGGTGGGGACTGTTAGGAGCCAGTCGTCCAAATACGGAAACACCTGGAATCACTGACATCTCAGGTGAGCTGTCACTACTGCCATGCATTTGGTGAACACCCTGGTGGCTGTGGTGAGACTAAAGGGCAGAGCGCAAAACTGATAGTGACTGGCTCCCAGCCGGAAGCGTAGATGGCTTCTGGATGCCTTGTTCATTTTTATGTGGTTGTAGGCATACTGAAGATCCAGATAGCACATCCAAAAGTCTTTCCCTAACAACAGGAGTATAGACTGCAGTGTTACCATCCAAAACTTGTCCGTTCTTCACTGATTCATTCAATCTGCTACGGTCCAATATTGGCCTCCAATCTCCGGTTCATTTTGGAACTAAAAAGAACATGGAGTAAGTTCTGGATCCTATCTGATCTGCTGGGGTGGGCTGGATGACTCTTTTTAAGAGCAACTTGTTGATCTCCACAGTTGCCTGACCCCTGAGATTGGGTGTTACATCTGGGATCCTTTTGGGAACAAACAGTGATAGGGAAAAGGGTATGATACAGCCTCTGGTAACAACTCTTTGTACCCACTTGTCTTGGGTGATATTTAGCCAGGCTTCTTGGTACAAAGAAATGGGACCCCCGACCGGCCCCAGAGAAGCACAGTCGGGCTCCATGTCAGGAGCACTGATAAGGCTGTCCTCGAAAGGAATCACGGCCTTGTTGGAATTGCGGTCCGTCCATGCCTCTAGGGCAATGTCTGCTGTTTCCTCCTCCTCTGCCTCTGAAGGAGGATTCACCCTGTGTGTCAGGAAAGACCCTCTAGGACTTCTTGAACCACATTTTACCACCCCTTTGACCCTTGGGATGTTCTGGAAGGGACAGTAAAATGCACTCCCACAGCAGAAAGCGTCTTTCCTCCTTGCTCACACCGAGTGAGTGTATCCTTCACCTTGGAACCAAACAATCAGGAACCATCAAATGAGGCTTTGGTGAAAGTAGACTTGAATGGTTCCACAAAATTACATAAGTGCATCCAGGAGTGGAGCCTCAAGACAGCTCCATAACCCGCTACTCTACTCGCTCCATCTGCAGCATAAGAAATAAGTCACATGGAGGAGTTAAGCACAGAATTTAAGGTAAACAACTGAGTAGAAATCTTGTCAGAAACTCCCGTAGTACACGCACCTTGTATGGAATCTCCTAACTCCTTGAGGAGATCCCTCTGCAACCTCGTGAAGTGCGTGAGATAGTTCAGCGATCAAAGGGTAAAGGCCGCTGAACTAAAAATACACTTCCCAAATCTGTCCATCTGTCGAGATTCCTTGTTTGGCAAATGAACAGATGAAGAAGTCTCCGCTAACTCCTTCTTCGTGGCTGCCGCCACCACCATGGCATCTATGGGAATGCCCTTGGACAAGAACTCTTTATCAGGAGGGGCAGACAAGAACTTATTTGGTCTCCTGGGGACTGGCTCCACAGTGTCAGGAGTATCCCACACCTTTTGACTAACTAAATCCATCAGTTCGTCAAAAGGTGGAGACACCTAAGAGGCAGAAGGTTGAGACCCAAAAGCCTTCAGGTACACTGACTCCTCATCAAAAGGATTAACAGTGGGCCAGTTGCACCTCTGCCTAAGGATCTCTAAAATGTCCACAAAGGAGATATCATCAGAGAACAACTTGGGGGACCCTTCCGACTCCTCGAGGTCAGTGTCCGATGTCAAAGACTCATCCTGGGAGTCAACATGTCTCCTCTGGGGAGGCTCCTCGGAAGGATATTCTGGGGAAGCCTTGGAAGAGTGGGGGCTACCAGCCGATGGCTCCTGAGGCTGTGTGTCTCTGCTGTCTCCAGAGAGAGTAGGGTCTGAGACTGAAGTGGGTGTTCTCAGGGGAAAAGTGCTGGTGCCACTGGTAGAGGCTGGAGAATGAGACAGCACGCTCCTCATCATCTCAAACGCCAACCTCTCTGGCTCCAAAGACCTCCCCCGCTCCGAAGAGACGAGGGTCGGCACCAGAGCCAGAGCTGTTGGGTCCGAGATAGATGCAGGGTCCGAGCTCACCCTCGCCGAAGCACTGAGAGGAAGGCTAGGAACCGAAGATCGATTCCAACCCTCCCTGTCTGTGCTGACAGGAGATCTTCGGCCCCTGGTCACAACAGATGGCACCGAGCATGTTGGAGTCAAACCCGGCTCCAAGGTGGCAACAAAGTGAGCTGGAGCTAGCATTTCCTCCGTTGGCACCAAGCACTTTGGCTCCGAAAGGCCAGTATGGCTCGGAGGAGGAATAGCAGACAAGGGCAAAGCTGGGCCAAGTGGCTCCGGAGCCGACTGGGTCGGAGCCAACAATAATTTTGGTAAGGCAGACGACTTCAGAAGTCTTAGCACTACCCTCTCCACATCTTCTTCTGAAAGGCTCCTGGAAGACCTGGAAGACATAGTAGGGGATCTTGACCTGGAGGGCACTGGAGACTTAATTGTTACGGAAACCGGTAGGGAGCTTACAGACTGGCTCCAAGTAGCAGAGTCAACTGCTGCATCAATAGGTTCAGAGATCAGTTCTGAAACACCTGTAACCGACTCTGACACCACCATGATGCTCTCCTTTGGCTCCGAAGGCTGAGGAGTTGAGGAGGCAGATTTGGATTGTTTCAACTGTTTAGGAGGTGGCTCCGAGACACCAGCCGGTGCCAGAGAAGGCCTTTTTTGAGGATTTTGATTTCCCAGACTTAGAGGAAGCTGAAGAACTGGATAGTGCTTCCTCAAAGCATGGTTTCAATAGACCCTTGAGTATGAGTTTGTTCTTTCTCTCCTGTAACACTCTAGGAGAGAAAGCATGGCAGAACAAGCACGACTCCTGTAAGTAGATGGCCCTTAGGCAGTAGACACAGCTACTGTGGCCATCCATTAAGGACATCTTTTGGGAGCATTTCATGCACTTTTTGAACCCCGAGGGTTTATGCTCCTTACTTTCCTTAGACATATTACACACACAAAACCCAGAGAGATTGAAAGAGAGAAAAAGGAGGAGGACTAATTCCTCTAACTAAAATGGGCCTTGCCCTAAGAAGGAGTTACACAAGGACTAGGTCCTCTAACTTAAACAGGCCTAGCCCTGTGTAGAGAAAGCTAGCTAAAGGAGTTACATGAGGAGTAGGTCCTCTAACTTAAACGGGCCTAGCCCGGTGTAGTGAAAACTAGGTCTTCTAATTTAAATAGGCCAGAAAGGAAAGCCCATTCACACAAGAGAAACCGTAAATGACACAATAAATTTCTATATTCCAAATAACGGGTAGTATATTTGCAATCCTAATAAATTCACAAGCGGATCCTCGCCAAAACAAACAATGTCAAAATAGTAGAAACTAACTATCAATGGTGACCAAAATAGGTGAGAATAACAACAGACAAGACAACAGGAGCCCCTGTTGACTAAGAGCGGAAAACCGCCAAAAACTCTACCTAATAATAAAAAAATGTGCAACGGCGCCTAAAACTAACTGGCACACAGGATACCAATAACCACTAGTAAACTAAGTTGCACTCAAAAATGGCAAGAAATAAAAATTTCTAATATATTAGCAACACTAAATATACAATAAAGGTTCAAATAAAGCATTGAAAACGATAGAATATAAAGAATTTTGAAAAACTTAGCCAGAGCACACAAGATACCAATAACCACTAGTAAACTAAGTTGCACTCAAAAAGGGCAAGCAATACAACTGTCTAATATATTAGCAACACTAAATATACAATAAAGGTTCTAATAAAGCATTGAAAAATGATAGAATATAAAGAATTTTGAAAAACTTAGCCAGAGCCAAGAGAAGCACAACCGAACTCATTGACACAGCAAACGAGATCTGGGGATTGTACTGGTGCACCATGAGATATGTGCTTAGCCACGAGCCAACCAGAAGTCTTCCAGCTTGTAAATCGGCCAAGTCGGAGCCGAGGATCGGCTCCGAACCCATATGTAAAAATGAAGGTGAGATCGGACTACCTAACATCATGACCTAACAACATAAGTAACATTTCTCTTTCTAAGAAAACACAGGTAAAGACTGCCTTTCTTCACAGTTTCCTCATGGAAACAGCAACCTAAGCCATTTCAATATTACCTACTCTAGGAAAAATGTTAGAAAATATTGTATTTAATGTTAACATTACTGTAAATAATACAATCAACATTACAGTAAATAATACAATCAGCTTTACATTATACAACGCACCTTCTGCACAGGCTAAAGCATGCTGACTGTCTTTTAGACCCTAACAGATGAGATACAATTTGACATGCATAATGGTAGCCACTTTTCTTGTTATCTTAGTCAAAAGTTCCTAGGACAGTCAGCATGCTTTGGCCTGTGCAAAAGATGTGTTGTCAACAAAAGTCTTCAGTCTTGCTAAACACTCAGTCCTTATAAACCACATATTAGACTTTGATATCAGTCCATATGCCTTCACTTGATCTCAGGGCTATCTCTTCAACAAACTTTAGAGTACAAGTTGATCTTTCATTTCATCTCCTCTGATACCCCCTTATTTCATGGTGTGCTACAAGATTCCAACCTTGCTCCTCTACTGTTCTCAAGTCTTCATTAAACTAGACTTTCAGATTTTCCCTAATATGGTCTTTCCTGGGCCTAATAGCAACTGCAGCAAACAAAAATACAAAAGCTTTACAAGTCATTTCTAACAACATTAATCAATTTATTGCCTTTTCCCCTAAAAGCGGATACCCATTCAACAATTAAACAGAATGAACTCTCCCTTGGTTCTGTTATTTAAACTCTTCCAGTTAAAAAAAAAAACATCATCACCTGCCACCCCAAGCTGCAAAACTTACTATGTGGGATTACAGGTCTAACACACTCTGGTCCAAGCCTATAAACCCCAGAATTAGTTACATTGCACACAGCCAGGTGCTGCATTCTAGCTAAAAGTGCATGAATCACTATGACTTTACTTAAAAGATGTAACCTCTTACACCAGATTCTGGTCTTGGTTTGAAGAATATTTCAAATAAGCATAATGCAAATACCTTCCGTCAAGACACATTATTTGTTTCCATCCCTCTTGGGGCTACTTTGCTTCTCACATTACACAAATATCTCAGGAGTAAACTACATGTCTGAAAATAGTTATATTTAATATTTTTTTCTTTCAAGGTGTAAAATACACTAGACTACCAACACACTAACTGTAAATATTGTAAATAATATTTTACAGACTTTAGTATACTTGGTCATTGTACAATAACTCTAGGTTTGTAAAATGGCCTTTTTTTTCCTTTTGTCTTTGTAACTTTCTGGGCTGCACCTGAAACTGGTCTATTTGGATCTGTGAAATTTCCTTGTAAAGAAATACAAATACATAAATAAACCTCTTAAAAGATCAAACAAATCTGTATGCATGACAACTACTTAAAGAACTCATGGCAAGAGAAAACAAATGATATGTGTGTCAGTGCTGGAATGCTGTGTAGGGTACATCAGTTTATTTGGAAACTGTGGCTGAATACGTCAGATTACTGAGATGGGGCCAGTATGTATAGCAATCTCTCAAGAACTTGCAAATGAGATTCCTAGGTTCTTTTGGCAGGTCTTTGAGAAGTGTGTGAGAGAGAGAGAGAGAGAGCGAGAGAAAACATACTGGTTAGGTGCATAGGTAATGTTTCATGGATGGCTGTTGATAAAGGTGAAACACTTTAAGGATGGTGCTTACAATACAGCAGTTTTATGCGTAGCAGTTGTTGAGTGGGACGGAATACAGGGCAGATTTTAATGACACAGCAGTTTTTATACCCAACTGTTAAACAAAAGGCTGGGGCCCAGAGAACAGTAGTTACGTGGACAGCTGTCGGCCAGTGGGAAAAGGATAGAGTACAGAAGTTTTAAGGGAAGCTGCTGGTGAAGATAAGAGTGCAAAAGGCTGAGCCCAGGGCACAAAAGTTCATGCATGTTTAGGGAAAAAAAACGGAAAAACGGGCACACTACTTCCATGATTTAAGGTGTTGTGGAGTACTTAACAAAAACTACTCTTCTCTTTGCCTCACCTCTCTTCTCCAAACTGAACAAATCAGATCTGCATAAGCTAACAACCTACTATAACCAGATTGCCAGATTTGCTGCCGGCACTCCATAAAGGACCCACCACTGCATCAATCTAAACCTCTTAGGATGGATGGAACTTCCCAACTTAACTACAGTTCAATCAACTCATAGTAACACATAAAGTCCTTAACTGCCCAAAAAAAACCCAGCATTAAAAAACATAATCACCCCATACAACAACAATCGCCCACTCCGATCCTCCTCCAGATTATTGGTTTAAACGATTACAGCAAACCACTCTGCTGGTGACTCACTATTTGCCAACTCTGTTGGTAAAACATGTAACTGTCTACCAACAGACCTGACATCACAACCATTATTAGCCATATTCAAAAACAAACTAAAGAAACACCTCATATCACATTGGTTATGCCCATGCTCCAGACCCGACTAGTGTTTTTTTTCTCTTTTCATCCCTACTCCAAGTCCCATCCTAAGCATACTAGTTTCATACAAAATAGGTCTAGCCTTTCCCCAATCATAGTGAGTATGGTCTTATAACAGGAAACAAACCTCAATTATCTGCTTTAGCCAGAATGTCAACACACAAACATTCCTAGCCAGAATTTGTACCTGATCTAGTCTGAATATGTCATGTAATGTACCCTCTGCAAGCAATGCAACTACTGTATGTATATATCTACTGTATATATGCTCTTCTGTAACTAATATTGTTATTGCTTCATGAATGTATGCAACTTTTTTCTAAAAGCATCTTTATGTTTGTCATTGTCAACCTTGGAGATTTTCTCCCCGGGCCTCCGCTGAAAATGGACATATATCCAGTCAGACTATCCCGGTTAACAAATGTAAAATAAATAAATGTCATGGGTTCTTGTCAAGGTATGTTAAGTGAATCACAAATCAAAGCCTTTTTAGGTTTTACTTCATAGCAGTGCCTAGACCCCAGTATTTTGGGATTATTCTCTAAAGCATTTATTAATATCTAGAATTTTTTTTAAAAACTGTCCCTTAGTGTCTTGAATGGGAATGGGGCATACTTCTCAACTGTCCAGATTTTTGCCTCATATTTTTGGTATGTTCCTCATAAACTTTGTAGTTTTCTGGCAAGTCAGTGTGGACTGAAGTAACTAAATAATGACAGACATTTCAGTTTCATATGCTATATTCTTCAGAAAATATGTGCTAATGCAAAACCTGTTATACTAGCAACTTTCCAAGTTTATAAGAGCAGTATTTAAAATCTGCCCTCCCCCGAACTATTTTTGCCTTTGCCAAGGTTTCACTTATTGAGAAGTTGAAAAGTATGGGACGAAGGTATTCTCAGAGAAATAAATGTAACACAAGGAAGCCTCTAGTGACCCTATGCTGACCATCAAAACAAATAAACTTAGGACTGTCCCGTGAGCTATGAAATGATGATGATGATGAGCTTTGTACTGTTTTTGCACATTAAAGAAGTTGCCAAATGTAGGTCATTTTTGAGAGGTTTCTTTAAACATATCTTTTCCATAAGCCCTGTTTTAATTAGACCCTTTTACCTAGTAACTTAGTTAAGTTTAAACTGAAGTATATTCATTTAGGCCAGCACTTTATTCCTACATAAACAGTTTTATGTTTATTTTATTGTGGCTATTTGTTTATTTTGTTAATTTGTACTGTGCACAAATCTATCAAATAAACTGTAGGGAGGTGAAATGAACTGGCACTTTTTTGTATTTTCAGTATGATTTTGTAGTTCATATTTACAGAATCAAAAGTGTTGTTTTCCTGCATAACCAATATTACTATAGACTGCTTTAGATTAACTTTCATAAAAACTTGCAGCTCTTGAGAAAAGAAAAATCAATGTTTGTTATTTCAGTGCTCCTTCAACAAACACAAAATGTAAATACTGACATTCATACTGCTCAAATATCCAGATTTACGTCTCATATTTTTTGTTTGTCCCTGAAAAGCTGTGGTTTTCTAGCAAACCATTGAGAACTGAATTTCATAAATAATGAATTACATTTTGAGTTTCAGACTTTCTATAACATTCAGACAATGCATGCTAAAAACTGATTCTAGCAGTTTTCTAATTTTCTAACAGCAGTACCTAATATCTGTCCCTGATTCTGGGCCTTTACCCCCCATTATATTTGTCTTTGTTCTTATTTCTTGTATTTTACAGGCTGACAGGTACTTTTAAGAAATATAATGGAATATAATTTAGTTTAGGTACATCAAGAGAATAAAATGCCACTGGCAGTAAACAGTTAACAACCAGCTGCAAACAGGACCAAACATAAAATTAAACAAAGTAGCATATGAGCTTGTCATATGCTGCTTGATGGCAAATGTAACCATGTTGTTACAGCAGATGTTCTTTTTCCCCCTTAGCACTAATTTGCAGTTTTTGCAGTTTTTCTAGCTCATGCTTGCCCAACCCAGGGCAGGATTTGGTAATGCTACACATTCTGATGGGTGAATGAAAATTAAACCCAAATTTTTGCAATATACATAAATATACATAGCCTGAGTGTGTATTGGAATTATAGGTGAAATGTGTTTACATATACACTTATACAATTATACAAGTATGTATACACATTTAAGTAAGCCAGAACATTTGCTAGATAAGTTAATTGAATTACCAGGAGTCTTCAGCTCTTTGCAGGAGGAAATTCAATTAGGCCATTCCTCTGGGGGCCACAGAATTTTAGATGCTCTGAGAAGTTATTGAGACGTGGTTTAAAGCTGCAGAGTACTCTGGCAGTTCAAAGCTTCAGTGCCTTCCACACATTTAGACCAGCAAATGCACATACATGGACTAAAGATAGAGGTGTCTTGATCTACATCAATAAAAAGCATCCCTCTAGGCTGCTTAAACAGGATGACACACTGGCGTTCCTCCAAGTCCAGATCATAGAGAAAGTCTCATACCATATCTTTGCATAGAGATACTCACCATTCAACCAAATATAACACTCATGAAGGACGTTATCCCTCTATAAACTTGGCATTCTACATGACCCGAAGTTGCAAGGGCAGAGATTCCCAGACTTTGTAAACACAAACAACCTGTACCAGTTAGTGCATATGCCTACTAGAGCTACAAACATACTGGGCCTGGTACACACAAATATGGGAGCTGCCCCCAGTGTCATGTCCCCTCTGGTAAGTTGTTAAGAGAACAAGTTTTAAAAACATACTGTTATTTGTCTTTTTCCTGTTCTAGCAAAGTGAGCATGTTATTTGTTGGGATATGCCTATCAAAGATGGGCCTCATCTGTGAACAAAATGCAGCATTGCTTATGAACCTGAATGATATCTGTTTTCTGCATTTCAGAATAAAGAGATTTGGTTATAGCTCAGTGAAGCCTGGGATAAGGACACACGGCCGAGTAAGAGTTAATTTACTGGGACAGGCTGTGTGTCCTGGAAAATTTGAGCTACCGTTGTTGAACTGAACATTTTGTACTTCTTGAACATTCTGTACTAGCTGTGGGTTTTAGGTCATTTGTGATAAACATGTTTATCCTATATGTTTTTCATAGCCAACTGTCAACGGTCAGAAATGTAACAAAAAGTTGTTTTGCTTGCAGTGTAAAAGTTGATGTCAGTAAACAAGTTGATCAGATCAGTCCAGACCGGACATCTTGGCCAATATGCTGTGTAATCTGGTTAGCTGCTAATAAAGGAAAATTCATCACCTGAGGCAGATGCGACTCGTTTGAATTTTTTCTTCTGGCATTTTGGTCCTTCGAGCCGGAAACCTCTACGAAGATACGGATCAGACCGACAGAGAGACTGAAAAACCTGTGCAGGTGAGGGTTTCTCATCTTAAGTTTCCCTCGACTGAAAGCCCTCCGACTGATTTGTCGTTGAAAAGAGGCCGGCCGCTCTCTGATCCCTATCTGAGGGACGGTTTCTGAACGAAAAGGGGAAACGGAGTCTCATCTGGTTCAGGTAGGATGAAAAATAAATTTCTTTTAATTTAATTTAATCTTGTCGACAAGGTTTTATTTTTAGTTAGGGATGGGTAGGATTACTTGTTAAGATTATTTTGTTAGGGTCACTCGTTAAGATAGTCCCATTTTATAATAAGCCCTGTAAAATAATTTTGATACAGTCCTAAATACCGGAGAAAAAAAAAAGAAAAATGGGAAGGTAAAATAAGAAATCTAGGGGAAACATGGGTTTGAGTTGCTGCAAGTGTGAGAGTGATGCCTGTTTAAATGTTGATGCTCAGTATATGAAAGGTTTAAACAAAAATAATGTTAAATTTTTGAAAAAGTGGAAGTCGAGATATGATTTTGATGATACACTGAATAAGAATGCCTTTGCAAAATTGGTTAGAGATTTGAAAAGAGATGCGGGAACTAGAACTAAAAAATAAAGACAATTGGGATTTCCCCCAAGCACAAAAATGGTTAGAAGAGGCAAATAAACGAGCTATAAAAGAAAAACAGTGCCAGGAAAAAGAAAAAATAAATCAAAAGGGATCACTGGTGCCAAGTGGAAAAGTAGCTTTATTTTTAGATAAGGAGGATGAGCATACAGTTTGTGTGGTACAAAGGCAGGCAACTTCCCCACCGCATGGGGAAATTGCTGCTGCTGTACCGGTGGAACCTCCTCAATATCAGTCTGAAGATGTGGGATCTGTACAGCAGGGTGGGTTATTGGCTGCTCAAGGAAACGTTGTGACCCCTCCAATTTACCCGCAAATTCCCGTAGTACCCAAGGTTGCTTTGCAACAGGTAGACCAACCTATGCAGTTAAGGTCGGGACCAGCAGGGCAAGAACGTTGGGCCATTAAACTTTCTGACCACTCAGAAGCCCTTCCCTTAATATAAGTTGCAAACCCACAAGCAGGGGATGTTGGACAAGAGCAAACTATTTTAGTTTATCATCCCTGGGCTAGAGAGGATATAAAACGAGCTACGGATGGTATTCCTCATCCCAAGGTTAATTTTCAAAAGTTTTCTGAGGACATAGTTGGTATGCGTTTAAGTTATCATCTAAATGGTTTAGAAGTAGAACAAGTAGTGCGACAAATCCTGGGTCCAGATTGGCACTTAGTTTGTGGTACTTGGACATGTAAGGCAGATGACAGCACTACATTAAAGCATAACTCTGGGGTGTTAGACACACGAGTCACTGATCTGTTGAAAAGAATTTCTGATAAGTGGCGTCCAAGAGCAGATTGGAGAGTAATTAATCAGTGCATCCAAAATGATGATGAATCTGTAGATCACTATATTGTAAGATTGACAGAAGTGTTCAATAACCATTGTGGAATGATGATTCCGCAGGATCAGACCACTGATAGTCCATACGAACAGCAATTGAAAAACGCTTTTCTTAAAGGTTGTAAGGCTCCGATAAGTAGTTTTATAACTAAGCATATGGTTGATCACAGAACATGTAGACTGCAACCTTTGTTTGAATATGCACGGCATGCTGAGCGACGTTTCAATTTAAAAAAGAAAAAGAAAGTACAAGTGTTAGCTCTAGGGGATGATGGTGGTATATTCTTGGTACAGGACCAAAGGGGGCAAGGGCGCTGTGGTGGCGTATAAAAACGTGGGGGCCCGAAATGGGACACGTTAAATGAACCGGGTGGACATTCAAAGGAATATGAGGGGAGGTTAAAACGTGGAGAATGTTTTAAATGCAGTAGACGTGGGCACTTTCCTGCCGACTACAAAGAGTGGCAACATCCCCCACAGCTTACGAACAAGGGCTCCGCATGACTATATGATAGTAAAGGAAAGCGCCAAATTCATTATTGTGATTATTGTAGAGAAGAAAAAAGCGAGAATGATTGTGATGATGATGAGGCAGACACTCTTTGCGATGAATGTCAGGACACCCAGGAAATTAAGGAAGGGCGGGATTGTGACTGTGAAGTCATAAACCTGGCACATTTGGGTATTGCTATGCATCTGGATCAAAAACCCATGATAGAGTTTTTGGTTGAGGGACAGAAAGTGGAGTTTTTATGTGATTCAGGTGCATCGCGTACACTTTTGGGTCCAGCAGTTCTACCCCCGAACTGCGAAACAGATGAGTTTGTCCTTGTGAAAGCGGCAAATGGGAAAATCTATAAGGAACCACTGTCTCATCCTCTATTGTTCACAGATCCGCAAACAAACCAAACTGTTAGGTGTAGGGATTTATATCAAAAGTTTGTCCAGTTAATTTGCTGGGAAGAGATTTGATGCATTTGTTTGGAATAGCGGCAATTCCCACACCTAAAAGCATTGAGGTGAAAAGGTTAGTGGATGGCTTAGTGGTACAAGGAGTACAAGGCTTGTTTTACTGGTATAGCCAAGACTTGATTTCAAACGGGCCAGGGAGGGTTGATTCAGATTTGATCAACCTAGCTTTAAGTAAATCTAGGAGCAGGTCACCGCAGGTTGCGGCGCACTTACATTGTACTATGTACTACAGACAGGCCCCTGGTCTGGATAAAGAATTTGAAAAAGAATTCTTTAGGCACAAATGTGCAAGGATAATTTTGAATGATATGTTTTGGGATAAGCAAGGTAATACAGTAGTGACCTGTACTTTGACCAAGGAAATGAGTTCTTTATATCGCTCAGGTTATAGCCCACATATTTCAATTACTAAAGCGGTGGGGACACATTGGGTAGATTTGGCAAAAAAGGTAACAAATTGGGACACAATGTCCGAATGTCAGTTGAAGGATCAACAGATCCAGGTACAAAGATTAAATTGGGTGACTTGGGCACAACCAAGTGTGCACCTCAGGGATGACAAAACAGAAATGGCATGACAAATCCTCCTAACTCAAGAGGAAGATAGTGCGTTAAGTGCCTTACCTGTAGATTTATGGTCAAAAGGTAAAGGGGATGTAGGACTGACGAAAACAGCAGGTGAAGTTTGTATAACTCCAAAGTCAGGTTTTAGACCTCGTAAGCATCAATACCCGTTAAGTAAACAAGCAGAGGAAGGAATTAAGCCAGTCACTGAGCAGCTAAAACAGGTAGGAATTCTTGTTGAATGCCTAGATTCACCCTGCAATACTCCGTTGTTTCCCGTAAAGAAGCCGGATGGGTCATGGAGGTTGGTTCAGGATTTACAAGCAATTATCCCAAGAGCACCAGTGGTCCCTGACCCCTATACATTACTTAATGATTTACTACCTCAGCACAGATATTTTTCTGCCATAGATATAAGCAATGCCTTTTTCTCCATACCACTACATAAGGAGAGTAGATTTTGGTTTGCATTCACTTATCAAGGTAAAAGATACACCTACACCAGATTGCCACGGGGCTATTGTGAGAGTCTGACAATATTCGCACAAGAAATGGCTGCAAATTTAGCTCAGTTTGTTTCCCCAGAGGGAAGCCAGGTTCTGTTTTATGTAGATGATATTTTGTTGGCCTCACCCACGCAGGAAAGTTGTAGAAAGGATACCCTAGCCCTTCTTAGTTTTTTAGCTGAGCAAGGACATAAGGTAAATAAAGAAAAGTTACAATTGTGGAAAGCACAAGTAAAGTACTTGGGTTATTTAATTTCGCAGGCAGGTAGACAATTGGAGAACAAAAGAAAACAAGCAATTCTTGAGGCACCTATGCCTACGACTAAGCGGGAGATGATGTCCTTTTTAGGTGTGACTAATTTTTGTAGAATTTGGATCCCTAACTATGCTGAGGAAGTAGGGCCATTGACCGCACTGATCTATGATACTCCCATGGTGGCTAAGAATAATATACAGTGGACAAATAAGGCAATACAGGCATTTATTAGAATTAAGCAATTGATAGCAGGATCCTCTGTTTTGGGTTTTCCAAACTATTCTAAGCCGTTTGTACAAATGGTTGATTGTAAGGGAGGATATATGACTTCGGTTCTGGTACAAGTACATGGGGATAAACAGAGGCTGATAGCTTTCTACTCCTCCAGATTAGATCCTGTTGCAAGGGCATTGCCGCATTGTGTTCAAGCTGTGGTGGCGGCCGCCATGGCAGTACAAGCCTCAGCATTATTAGTTTTTTTTCATCCATTACAATTGCGGGTTCCACATTCAGTAGCTACTATACTTTTGCAAGATAAGATAACCTTTTTATCTCCTAGTCGACATTTGTCGTGTATGACAGTGCTGCTGACACAGCCTCATATGACCATAGAAAGATGTACTACTCTTAATCCGGTGACACTTTTGCCGACTCCCAAAGAAGGTACTCCACACGTTTGTTTAGAGAGCATTCATGACAAAGTACTTCCCCGACCAGATTTAACAGATATTCCGTTGATAGATTCTGATCTCGTTTTGTTTGTAGACGGATCAGCAAAGAAAGACACTGTAGGAAAAACACTAGTAGGGTTTGCTGTCACCACAGAAACTGAAGTTTTTGAGGCAAAAGGATTGTCAAGCATTTATTCTGCACAGGCAGCTGAGTTGGTAGCTTTGACTCGAGCTTGTACCTTAGGGGAGGGTAAAAAGTGACAATTTATACAGATAGTCAATATGCTTTCTCCATTGTACATGTTTTCGCTCAACTATGGAAGAATAGGGGAATGGTTACTGCAACAGGCAAACCAATAAATTACAGAGATTTAATTTTACAGTTGTTAGATGCAGTGCAACTACCACTTCAGATAGCGATATGTAAATGTTCCGCACATACCAACAGAAAAGATCCTGTCTCCAGGGGAAATGCCCTTGCTGATATGGCGGCAAAAAACACAGCTCAAGAAAATGATTTGCTTTTACATGATAATGATTTGGAGCCCGGACACCTCTTAGACTTAGAGACACTAAAAGTAATGCAAACATTGACGACACAGAAGGAAAAATGTTGTTGGGTAAAATATGGTATCACTCAACAGAGTGGGTTGTATAGGGCATCAGATGGCAAAATGGTATTACCCTCAAACCTTTTTAGGTATGCAGCATTGGTTAGCCATGGACCTGCCCATGTAGGAGTACAGACGATGATTCAAATAGTGTCTAAGGTGTTTTGGTGTAAAGGGTTTTCAACTTATGCAAAGCAATTCTGTTTATCTTGTTTATTATGTGCAAAGTATCATGCTCAGGGGGGAGTTAAGAAGTCTCAGCAGGCATTCCTACCTCTCTGTATCCATTCCACACACACTGTATGGACTTTATTGAATTGACACCCTCAGAGGGAAAAAGGTTCTGTTTGGTCATTATTGATGCTTTTTCTAAATGGGTAGAAGCTTTTCTAGTGAAGCATCCAAATGCACAAACAGTAGCAAAGCTTTTGACTACAGAAATAATTCCCCGATTTGGCCTACCAAGACGCATTTACAGTGATAATGGGTCTCATTTTGTTAACCAGATTGTTCAGAAATTGGGTCAAGTGTTTCAAATTGATCTCAAAAATCATTGTGCTTACCATCCCCAATCAGCTGGACTGGTGGAAAGACACAACTGTGTCTTGAAGAGTAAGCTCTGCAAACTAATGGCAGAAACACATAGGTCATGGACTGCGTGCCTTCCATTGGCACTCCTGTACATGCAAATCTCACCTTCCTACAAAGGGCTTACACCATTTGAACTTTTGTTTAGGAGACCATATTACGTCCCGCAGTGGCAAGGATTGTTGCCAGTGGAACGTGAGGGGGGTGAGGATCTAGCGGATTATATGAAGAAGCTGCTAAATGTCAAATCTCTTGTAACCAATGACTCCTTTGCAGATTCCAGAAATGAAACCTTGTTAAGCGTGGCACCCCGGGACTGGGTGTGGATCTGAATTGTGAAGTGGAAGAATTGGTCATCCCCCAGGTGGGAAGGCCCATACCAAGTACTTATCTCAACACCTACGGCTGTAAAGATCGCTGAGAGGACTTCATGGATTCATATCACCCACTGTAAAAAACTCAAGGCTCTTCCTTCTGCCATTGATATTGGTCAAACTCCACCGGACCTCTGAGCGCAAAGTCTGGCTACAAAGGGGGATTAGCCCAATAGGGGTTAGTTTGTCTCAAACCAAGTGAAGAAACCAATGGCGCGAGGTAGTCCTTAGGGAGGATGGCCATGTTCAACTGGTACTTGAAATGTCGCATGATGATGATTTTGGTGGCGAAAGTAAATATGTCCATACGAGAAGGAACAGTTGCAAGAGAAAAAGGAATGGTGGTGCTGCAAGCGCAAACAGGTGTTACTACTGTGTTTAAGGTGAAACTTTGTGAAGGAATTTTGGACTGTTCTAAATCGAACAATAATAATTTCTTGACTCGTGCAAAATACTTGTGCAATAGAGACTGTATGTCCTGGTCAAGTGTTTGGTAGTCAACAGATGCGAATGGATGGGAAACAAGTGGTGCAGTGATACCAGAGAAACATAAAAGCAGGCAACAAAGAATAAAAATTGCGCATTTCCAAGGTACCAGAGTAGTTACTATAACCACTGTGTCACCACAAGAAAGTGATTCAGGAGTTTATGGAATCGGAGTGTCTCTTCCAACTAGAACTGATCCTTTGGGGACCCTCCAACTTAAAGTACAAAGCCTTAAGAATGCTACAAATAAAGCAGATTTTGCCTTCACAAAAGAAGAACAATTGTTACTCGAGACGGAATTTGTACACCATAATCAATGGTTATCTTGGGTTAGATATAGTACCCGAGAAGCACATTGTGAGAACTGTATTTCTTGTGCTGAAGGTAAACAGCAATTAGCAACAGTCCCATTGATGCAAGATGAAGGTAACCTAACGTGTCTGTTGAAATTATTCTTCAACAAAACTGAAGATAAATGCAAACATAAACTCAGCGTTTTCCGGTTATAAGCAAAGTTGAGAAACCGCCTGCAGCGATTTCCTATCCAGGTTCACATATGTGCATTTCCAGAGATGGCACAGGGAAAAATTATGGCAATATGGGACAGAACTATTGCAATGTTACTGTGAATGGCAATGGGAATCCATTTCTGGAGAACCAAACTCATAGTTTAGCAGACGTATGGTGGTTATGTGGAGACAACAAACTCAGATCAAGGCTTACGATTCCCTGGAAGGGAACTTGTGCACTTGTAAAGTTAATTCTGCCATTCTACATTTTCCCAGTTCCAGCAAGCAATTTCGTAAGAGAACTTGAAATAAAGCCGAAGTGGTTGAGTAGGAGAAAAAGAGAGACACCGAAGCAATCTTTCGATAACGGTGTCTACATCGATAGCACTGACGTACCAAGAGGCGTACCTGATGAATACAAAGCAATAAACCAAATAGCAGCTGGTTTTACATCCATCTTTGTCTGGATTAAACCTAATACGAATGTGGACTGGATCAACTACATTTACTATAACCAGCAGCATTTTGTGAACTATACCAAAGATGCATTGAAAGGAATTGCTGAACAACTGGAGGCCACTTCGCAGGTGGCATGGCAGAATCGAATTGCGTTGGATATGCTCCTGGCCAAAGAAGGAGGAGTTTGCAAGATGTTTGGGACTTTCTGTTGTACATATATTCCAAACAACACTGCGCCTGATGGAAGTATCACTCGAGCTTTGAAAGGTTTGGAGATGTTATCCGAAGAATTGGCAGAGAACTCTGGGGTAAATGATCCCTTTACAGATTTTCTACAAGCGTGGTTTGGAAAATGGAGTCATCTCATCAGCAGTTTCCTGGTGTCCATTGGAGTCACTGTGGCTATCGTGGTGGTATGTGGTTGTTGTTGTATACCCTGTATCAAAGGTCTTCTACAAAGACTGGTTGATACTGCTGTTACGAAGATGATGTACCAGCAATTGCAACAGACTGGTGAAAGTCAATACATTGAAATGTGACTCTTTGCAAATGTTTTTGAAGTTTAAAAATTTGTCTTGCCAATGAAGTAATGTATGCAAAGAAAAACTTAGTTTTTACCATATATTGCTGAAATAAAAGACAAATAAAAGTGTTTTCAGGGGGGAAATGTTAAGAGAAAAAGTTTTAAAAACATACTGTTATTTGTCTTTTTCCTGTTCTTGCAAAGTGAACATGTTATTTGTTGGGATATGCCTATCAAAGATGGGCCTCATCTGTGAACAAAATGCAGCATTGCTTATGAACCTGAATGATATCTGTTTTCTGCATTTCAGAATAAAGAGATTTGGTTATAGCTCAGTGAAGCCTGGGATAAGGACGCACGGCCGAGTAGGAGTTAATTTACTGGGGCAGGCTGTGTGTCCTGGAAAATTTGAGCTACCATTGTTGAATTGAACATTTTGTACTTCTTGAACATTCTGTACTAGCCTTGGGTTTTAGGTAATTTGTGATAAACATGTTTATCCTATATGTTTTTCATAGCCAACTGTCAACGGTCAGAAATGTAACAAAATGTTGTTTTGCTTGCAGTATAAAAGTTGATGTCAGTAAACAAGTTTATCAGATCAGAGGAGATCAGATCAGTCCAAACCGGACATCTTGGCCAATATGCTGTGTAATCTGGTTAGCTGCTAATAAAGGAAAATTCATCACCTGAGGCAGATGCGACTCATTTGAATTTTTTCTTCTGACATAAGTTCAGACCACAAATCAGTCTCCTTCAAAATAAGCATCAATTCTGTAACCCCAGCAAACCTGTAACAGCTAGAAACTTCTACAAGGCAAGCTACAATTTATTAAGTGATAAATTGTCGAAATGTCAAGCCCCTGCAGTTCCAGATAAAACAGCAGCCTATGCAGGATTATTCACAGAAGCTTTGTACAACCATGCTGCTGTGCCTACCAGGTGTAAACCCAAAACTAACTCAAAAACCAAGCCACCCTGGTGGAATCCAAAATTGAATATGTTGTACAACAAAATAAAATTGATAGCTAAAATTAAGCAGTGTAACAATAAAAAAGCTTAAAACTATCTCATCAAACTGACTAGACAGCTAAGAGGACTAATTACATCCAATAACGTAAATTTTGAGGTAAAGGTAGCATCCCATGTCAATGACAATTATAAGGCCTTCTTTAGCTATGTCTTAAACATCAAAAGCAGCACACAACAGTGTGCCGAACTGCTGTTAATTGGAGCAATATTCACTGAACTAGGAGATATAGCAAATCTTCTGCCTGACAAATTCAGTTACAACAAGCAGAAACCGACAGCAAACAATGAGGAAAAAATACTTTAATGGATGTGGTGTTAAGCGCTTAAGTGCTATAAGTAAATAAATGTATATAAAAGAAAACATATGTGTTTACCAACACTCGCATACATACTGGTGTATATCTATAACTAAATACACCCTTATGCACTCTCACACATATAAAGCTTGATGTAACCAATGTCACCACATACAATATACATATATGTTATTTTATGTTATAATAATAAATGAACTAATAGGTTTGAAAACCTATTTATTAAAAATAATTTTTTTCTTCTAATTAAAAGAATTCCTATTAAAAAATTCCTATTAAAAAAAATATATACTATTGAAAAAAATACTATTAAAAAATACTGTAACTTAGTTGAAGAGGTAACTAATAAAAGTAGTGACAAGTATGTTGTTAACCAAGATATATATCATACAAAATATTTATGTATTATAAATAATGTTTATCTGACTAAACTTTTCAACTTCAACAAACATAAGATGTTACATTGTTCATTCAGCCCTGGTTTTATAAAAGAATTTGTTCTCCATTGACAGAGTGCATAAGGGTGTATTTAGTTATAGATATACACCAGTATGTATGCGAGTGTTGGTAAACACATATGTTTTCTTTTATATACATTTATTTACTTATACATAGTTTTTTAGATTTGCAGCAGTTTATTATATTTGTTTAGACATGAGTTTATTCATAGCTGTTATATTTTTTCATTGTTTATTACATTGCTTACGTGTATTAACATGTGTACTACTTTAACTTTATTAATTGATTGCATTAAGGAAATGACGTTTTACTATAAATGAAGAACTCTATTTTGTATCTGTGTCTGAAGAAGTTGCTCCAATAGAGAGCGACGAAAAGCGCTTTACACCACATCCATTAAAGTATTTTTTCCTCGTTGTTTGCTGTCGGTTTCTGCTTGAGGAATTCCTGCACTTAGAAGTTTGTTGGTTTTACTGAAGTAAATTCAGTTGCAACATTAGTCCTCATCACCCCCCAGCTGCCCTTGTCCCCCGGAAACAACATCTAACATAATCCCTCAACTATCAGTAGGGAGGTCTTAAATTCACTCTCTAAAACCAGGAATACAGCTTCAGTAGACCCTAATAATAATAATAGCAACAATAACAATAATAATATCCCAGGATGCTTCCTAAATAGCAAGAAATATGACCCATCAGGGCCACTGGTGTGACTATTCAGCCACAGTGTCTGCACAAGTTTTGTGCAACATGAATGAAAGACTGCAACAATCATCCCTCTGCACATGGGTGGGACCATCAAAGGATTCCAAGAACTGCAGACCCATTTGTCTGACTAGTCTCATATGCAAACCCATTGAAAGATTTTTTTATTGAAATGATTAAAAGTAACATAGGACACCTTCAAACACTGGACCTAACCTAGTCTGGTTTCCTCAAAGGCAGGTCATGCTTACTCAGACTGCTGGACTGGTTTGAGAAGGTCACTGAGGTAATGGATGAAGCTAAAATGGTGTATACTGTCTACCTTGACCTAGCTAAGGCATTAGAAACAGTACCCCATTTAGACATTGTAAAGAAACTCATGGAATTAGGTATAAACCATTATGTAACTCACTGGATAGCCAGCTGACTCTTAGACAGGACCCAGGTTAGGATTGGAAAAAATATTTTCATAAACAAGCCAGTCACCAATGAAGTCCCCCAGGGCTCTGTGCTGAGACCGCTCCTCTTTGGGATCTATTTTTCAGAAGTTAAGGCCAATGACATGGGCCTCTGGCTTACCATCTTTGCAGATGGCTGCTATAACAGTACCCCCCCCCCCCCCAGGATACTAACATCTTACAGGAAAGTCTAACCGACAAATGACTGGTGACACAGCTTGAAATTCAATGCCAAGAAATGCATAATAGTAAATTTTGGGAAGTCAGCCACCAGGGAAAACTACCTCATAGATAAAATGCCCCTAAAAGTAGACGTAGCAATCAGGGATTTGGGGACTCATGTAGATAGCAATTTGGCTTTCAATCAACAAGTGTCTAAAGTTGTAAGAAAATTATTCTGTGTCACTCACCTTACAAGTAAAACTAGAATCAGAGAAGTCATCATGCCATTATACTTAGCCATAATCAGTCTCATCATTGAGTATAACTGCACTTTCTGTATGTACCTGACCAGGCACATGCAACAGCTGAAACATCCACAGAGGTTCCTCACAAAAAATACAGGCATAAACCCAATGCTGTATGCAGATCACCTCAAAGTCCTATCTCTGTATTCTGTTTCCTACAGAATGCTGAGAGTCTATTTTTGCCTGGTATTCATGACATCCTTTGATCCCACTCCAATGGACCTTTTGCATATCCACAAAATGAACAGCACCAGAACTACTACATCTAAGGATTTGAATTTTGCCTGCAACTTAAATAGGACATGTTGGAAGAATAGGTATGTATCTCAAAGAATCACCATTCTCTGGAACAGGCTTCCCAACCATGACAAGCACAGCCCTTCCCTAACCCTATTCAACAACAACCTGAACTACTGGATGGGAAATTAGAAATTCATTCATGGTGTGACACCCATGTCTCTGATAGACAGGACATACCTTTCAACTGTCCAGATATTCACAGAATATCTAGACTGTTGCCTCACATTTTTGGTCTTATTCTCATAAACTTTGTGGTTTTCTGGCAAATTACTGAGGATTGAAGACACTAATTTATGACATACATTTGAGTTTCAAAGTTCATATCCTTCAGAAAATACATGCTAATACAAATTCTGTGAGTTTAACAACTTTCTAAATTGATAAGAGAAATATTTCAAATCAGTTCCTATTTTTGGGCCTTTGTCCCCCCATTATTTTCAGTTTAGCCCAGATTTTTTGTGCTAAGAGCAAAACAGAAAACATTCAAAGCCATCCACGCAGTGAAGAAATATCTGTTTATTTAGCACTTTCAAAGTCTTTATCAGAATAAAAAAGATCCTTTCCATCCACATTTAAATACCCATTTCAATTAACAATATCCAATGAAAACCTTCACAAAAAATTCAAAGAACATCTCGAAATTCACTCATCACCCTGCACAGATAACATTTATAAAAACATTTGATCACCAGCACGCAAATTTTTAGCCACTGTTTCTAATATAGAAAACAACATTTTTTGTAAACATCACATGTTAAAGTATGCTTATAAAGTGCATTATTGCCATCTTTACTTCATTCTTTAATTCTAGTTCTTAATTTTCTTGTGGTCATGCCTACATAAAACGAAAAACATCCTGAGCAAATGGAACATGTATTGGAAGTGAAAGGGCATTGTAATTGTGACTCATTAGGGCTTATTTACATTGCCATATGCTCAGGATGTTGTTCATTTTATGTTAGCATGACCACGAGAAAATTAAGAACTAGGTTTATTTGCAGATGATATTATTTTGTAACTGAGAAAACAAGGAAAGGACATTTCATCGTTGTGGAACCTTTTGAGGTATTAGAATCATTGGCAGAGAAAATAAGGGGCTCAGAAATTCTCAGATATAATTGGTATTGTAGTAAAGAAAAGCTGGCTCTACGTGCAGATGAAGCTACACTGAGGCAGTTTCAACTCCTTTCCGGATACAAAATTAATGAAGCTAAAACATAGGCAATAGCTGTAAATTATGTACCCACACATGAACTGGTTCAGCAATATCCATATTTATGGGGATATGATAAAATTAAGTCCTTAGGAGTATGGATTAAAAAGGAGTCCGATGGGGCAGCTAAAGATTTGTAAGAAGAGACTAAACAAAATATAGTAAAAAACTGAGAAATTGGAAGTTCTGTTATGTTCATATGGATAGCAAGATACAAGAAGTTATAATGTTTTAGTCCCTTTAGTTTTATACACAGGTCAGGTATATTTTTATCAACCAGAGAAGAAGTTGTGGATAGCAGTTAATAGAGTTGAAGGATGTTATTTGGGAGGGGAAGATGGCATGAGTCAAATGAGACAAGCTCATTCTTCCACTAGAACAAGGCGGTTTGGGATTACCTGATTTAAAGGGATATTTCAGAGCTACACACTTTAATGGTAGGTTTGGCATAATGTAACTAGTTTAGTCCAGATACAGAGTCTTAGTTTTAGCACTTGAATTTGCTTATTTGTGATCGGCACTCGTTCAGAACTTGTTGTAAGCACTAAATAACCTACTAATTACTACAGCACTCAACCTTCCTTATTACCTAGAGGAAAACAGGCTTGGTACTTGCTTAGAGAAAAACAGCTCTTGTACTCACTTTCCTCACTTATCTAGAGGAAAATAGTTTTTTATTCAGGCATGTCCAAGGGTCAGCTCCCAGTGTTCTCTCCTGTCTATCTGATGAATCTGGGCATCTTGGAGCAATGTAGAAATTGCCTCATGTACACAGACAACCCTCGCCTCCTACCACCCAACACTACAACCTGTGAGAGATGGACTCATCTAGCCAAACTGGAGGTAAAGCTTTCTCCAACCAAGACTGAACCTGACAGTCAAGAGGAGAGGGTAAACACTTGCACCACACCTCACTCATCACATAGTCTCACTAAATCTACACCACCAAAATCCACACATAGAAACACAAAAACATTCGCGGAGGCTCTCAATAATGATCTGCTCAAGCAACAGAGACCTCCAAAGCAGAAATGCAAGCAACCTCCACCTCCCAACACATCCCAAATGACACATAGCCCGCAGACTCAGTGTGCCACTCAACCACAGCCAATAAGGCAAAACAATGTACCCAACACACTAGTCATAGGTGACTCTATAGTCAGGCACACTGATGTCCCACTCACCAGGCTAAACAAGGAGAAGGTTACTGTCAGCTGCCTGTCAGGTGCCAGGATCCGCCACATAACCCATGCAAACTAGGGATCCAAAAACAAAAAACAACTAACGAAGTCCAGAAAAATCACTGCTTCCAGGCAGAACAACTCACAAAAGTCCAAAACCACCCAATATTGATACAATTGTAGTTTAATTAAGCAAAAAACAGTACACTCACTTTTTGTTCTCCTTACAATACGAAGAACTTCTTCAGATAAAAGTGTTAAGTAATCCTTCAAGTTTAAATCCGTTTTATAAAAAACATGTGATTAATGAATCTAATTTAATTATCAGATTAAAATTCTTTAATTAACTTGCTACTTAACTCTTCAAAATCTTGACACCAACAACTTGCCCAAATTCATATGGTACCCCATGTCTATATTTATCCCCACATGGAGTATATACAGTATATAATATAAATACAAAAGATATATGATGTAGAAAATATAAAAAATAATGTGATAAAAATGCTGAAAACAATTAATATATTTACATAAAAACTTCATTCAACTATCATATTTTAATAGATCATGTTTTAATTCCATGTTCAGTGCTCTATTTGGGAATTCTATGCTACCCTATAACGTATATACAAGTCGATAGCATTTCATAAACTCATAGATTATATCTGTACATACAATATTTTCCAAAGAGAAGCATTGAAACAAATTAAAATTTAATTTAAAAAAATACTGCTAAAATTACTGTTGAAAGGAATACTGTGTTGCTCGATCTACATTTAAGCTGTATTCATTTATTTAATCAACAATCTACTGGTATTTTGCTTAATAAATTTCTTGATCAGCGTGTTAAATTCCTCAGTTTTAAAATACAGGCCAAGGACGATATCTCATTTATACCTGGAAAATGGGCAGCGTCTAACCTTAATTGCCACAGTAATTCCAGTCTTTCCAATTTCAACGTAGACGGTCCTCCTCTCACATCATAAGGGATGTAATCAATAACCCTAAAAACAAATTTATGGTCTACCTGCTCATTTATATGTCTGGCCAGAGCGTTTTCTAATTTATTCCTGCTTATACTGTATACATGTTTGTAAATACACACGCTGATCAAGAAATTTATTAAGCAAAATACCTTACTGAATTTTCTGTTGCACTGAATAAGGCTTATGTCCTAGCCGAAACCGGTTTGCATGATGGAGTTGCCACAATAAAAGCCAAATATTTTTATCTTCCTTTGTGCTGGATCATTATTTTTTGGATGTACAATTTCAACTACCCCACCATTAACTGGGAAAACTACTCATGTAACAACTCCTTCACTCAACGCTTTCTGGAATTCATAAACTCCAATGCCCCGGATCAACCTATCCACACCCCCACCTGGGGCAACAATATCCTAGATCTACTCATTACCAACATGAATGACCGGTGTTCCACGCCTGAAGTCATTGGTCCGATCCGACCATAAGCTAATTACTGTAGATATCCACATCCTGCCCCCACCCCCCCATTAAGGAAACCATGGTAAAAAATGTCTTCAAAGCCAACTTCATGCTTCTTAAGACAGAAGTGGTGAACTTCATGACACTCATGCAGATGGACAATACAGTTACGACTACTGAATCCTACACAATTGCACTTTATAAGCACTTACACAAGTGCATTGATTGTGCTGTCCCAAACAGAACCAAGATGCTATCCTCCAAAAAAAGGAAGCCAATCTGGTGGTCTCCTGCCATAAACAAACTGTACAACAGAAGGAAGAAACTGTTGCAAAAGAGAGTAAAATCCCATGAGTTGAGGAGCTCCCTGGTCAGCCTCAATAAGAAGATGCGATCCCTGATAAAATCCTCCAAAGCTAGTTACGAAAACAAAATCGCTACTGATTCTAAAGACAACCACAAAGCATTCTATAGCTATGTCAAGAATCTCAAGGGCAACACTCAGATCTGCTCTGAGTTACAGCACAATGGCACTAAATATACAGAGCCAACTGATATTGCCAACATCCTGGCAGATAGGTTCAGTGCTAACTTTACTCCCCTCTCACCCCCTAAAGAGCCCATCTCTATACCAAAAGAATGCAAAGTTCCTGTAATCACGGCTGCACAGGTAACTACCCCACTCTACATAGCCAAGAACACAGCATCCATGGGACCAGACAACATCCCAGGCTGCGTTCTACACGAACGACAGAACGAACTGGCACCTCACCTAAGTACCATGTTCAATCATAGCCTCACCTCAAGCTTTGTGCCTACTAAATGGCGCACAGCAACAGTTATCCCAGTCCAAAAGCGGGGGAGCCACCACAGACCCCAGGAACTACTGCCCCATTAGCCTGATGAGCCTGGTCTGCAAGGCCATGGAACGTATCATCATGAAACTTATAAACAAAAACAATGGTAATCTCCAAACTCTGGATCCCTCCCAGTTTGGGTTTGTAAAAGACAGATCATGTCTCCTAAACCTGATATACTTCTTTGAAGCAGTCACCAAAGCCGTAGACGAGGGTAAGGTGGTTCACACAGCCTATCTAGATCTTGCCAAGGCTTTCAACACCATCCCTCACTCTGGAATTATAGATAAACTCACTAAACTAGGTATAAATCCCTATGTCACAAGATGGGTTGCCAACTGCCTCACTGACAGAACTCATACTGTGAAAGTAGCAGACTCCAAATCCGACTTCAGACCAGTGACAAGTGGAGCACCACAGGGTCCAGCCTGGGTCCTCTCCTATTTGCTATCTACTTCTCTGAAGTACAGGCTAACACAGAAGGTCTTTGGCTAATGAAGTTCGCAGATGACTGCAAACTAGGAGCCATAATCAAAATTCCTAACGATGTGGACATTCTACAAAAGGGCCTCACTGAGACAGATGCCTGGTGTCAAAGCAATGGCCTCAAGCTCAATGTCAAAAAGTGCATTGTCATCCCCTTTGGTAAAAACTCTGTACCCATGAACTACAACATAGGCAGCAGTATACTTAACACTAAAAGTGTAATAAGAGATCTTGGGACACAGGTGGACAGTAGTCTCTCCCTTCATAATCACATCGCCACAACAGTCAGGAAATCCTTCTACGTGGCACACTTCATCACAAAAGGTTTCTCATCCAGAAAAAAAGAGGTCATTGTTCTCCTCTACTAGTCACTCATTAGACCCATTATAGAGTACAACGCCCCTTTTGGTATGTACCTCACAAGACATCTACAACAACTGGAAAGGCCGCAGAAATACATCACAAAGAGGATTACTGGCCACAAACAGATGCCCTACGCAGACCGTCTAAAAAAACTCCAGCTTTACTCCGTCGCATATCGCCTACTCAAAGGTGATCTCTGCCTAACATACAAAGCTATGTCAAACCCAGAGCTGTTGCACATGCTCCACTTAAAGAAATTCCAATCCCTCCAAGCTGCATGCTCTAGGGACCTAAACCTTGTCACCACAATAAACAGAACATGCCAGAGAGATAGATTCCTGTCCCAGAGACTTCCCATACTCTGGAATAAACTACCTATCTATATCAAATAAAGCTCCTCATTAGCACTGTTCAAGAAAAATCTTGATGATTGGATGGGAAATAGGAAATTCACCCCGGGGATCACTTCTGTGGCTCTGCTCGACAGTGGCACAGGAAAATAATTTTCTTGAGTGGCAAAAGCCAGGGTGCCTTTTTGGCTGGGCTTGTATAGGCCCCAGGGCCGATAGCCTAGTACCTACCTATGAACCTATAACGGTTAAAGACATTATCTCCTCGACACAAGGTGCAAGGTTTGATTATGGTCTCAGGTTGTTGGCTAGGCTTAAAATGGCCCATCAAGCCAATTAGCCTAGTATTCAGCTATGCATTTATACACAGCAAAAGCAGAAACTTTTAATTCAAAGTGGAAAGTGGTGTTGATGAAACAGGGGAAGCTTAACAAACAAGGAGAGACTGGGATTTTGGATGCAGATCGTTAAGGAGAATAACAATAAACATACACAATATTATATTCATAAAGTAGCAGAAAGTATTCTAAGAATTAGGCTATCACAGGAATGGAGAAAAGAAGATTCTGCCAATAGGAATGACTGCAATTAGGGATAAAGACAATCGGCAAGAGGAGGCTGGAATTTACTGGAGAAAACTAGCAAAAGAACCAAGGTATTTGGCGCATCATTAGCGGACTGGTGTTCCGCTGTGGCGACCCCTAACCGGGAAAAGCCAAAAGACACAACAACAACTTAGAGAAGGAAAGGTAATAGAAGGGGAAGAGGCCAAGAATTTATCTGGACAGCAGGCTAGAGATTGCCTTGCCTATCAAGGACTGATATCAAGGAATAGACAAAGAGAAGGAAATAGGGGGATCCTAAGCAAAAATCCAGAACTAGTAAACTTTTAGCAGAATGTAGAATAGAAGCTGCTGTTAAAAAAGGAATAATTAGTAGGGTATACAAAATATTGCATGATAGCTAAAAGAATCAATCCGAAGAGGTTAGAAAAGATTGGAAAGAGAGATTGGATAAACAATACCCAAATAAACAATGGAGATGTTTATGTACGTCTCTCAAATATGCAACAAAGTCTAGAAGATTTTATACCCCAACTAGACTACAAAGAAATTTTCCTCAGACAGAGAACAAATATTGGAGGTGTGATGAGGAAGTAAGAGGTAAGTAGGAACATATTTTCAGGAAGTGTAATGAGTTGGCAGACTATAAAGATTCACTGTAGACTACTCTGTCAGAGATACTGGGTGAGCAAATTGGTGTAACTAAGAAAATAATTTTTTGAGCTATGATACAGAATTAGAATTGCTTAGATATAGTAAGACCTTGTTGAATCTAGTTATGGTGGCTGCCAAACAAGCAATTACTAGAAAATGGAAATCAAAGTCTAAACCAACTGCACTAGAAGTAGTGAATATACTAACAGAGAGAAAACAGCTGGAATTGGGATCTTTAGAAAAGGATGGGAGCCAATTACATAGAAAAAAAGAGAATTGTGGGAACTAAAATTATGTCAATATGGTTTGTTTTCATTTATATAAACGTATGGTTAATCTCATACGTAATGATAAAGATGTTTCTTGTTTAAGATAAAAAAATAGTAAAGAAAGTTTTAGTAGAGATTTTACACTCTACTGAGATTAAAAATTGCATAGAGACACATCAGAAATCCACCTGACAGGACCCAGTGGCAGTTTCTAATGTAACAGCACACATACAGATCAAAAATCTGAGTCACAACATCAAACTGTTAAGGTACCAAATAACTTTCACATGAGACAGTTCAGCAGATAATAACAATCTCCTTTATTACAGAAAAAGACACAAAGACATGAGAGACTATGCAGTCATAATCTTGAACTACAGAAATCTTCACACTTTTTATACCTTTTTTCTTTAAAAGCAAATCTATACTTATATATTGACACCGGCCAGCCAGTAGCTTATTGACCCAGGGCTGCTGGGCTTTACGGCAGGCACACACTGGCCAACAGGGTCACATATACCCCTCCCACCATTAGCACGGGTCCCTGGTGTGGGTCAGAGTACACCGGGTCCTCAACCCACTTATCACCAATAACTACCCATGCCCATTTTTGACGACATTAGTCAACATGACCGAATCACCTAGAGACAGATTTTATTCGTTAAGTGGCTAGCCCTGCCACGGCATGCAGTCTGTGATCCATGGTCTTCTATCTTGAGGACACTGTGCACCACAGTAGATGCCCACAGCAGTTGGTCTGTACCACACTTCCCCCTATAGGGCACCATGTAGAGTCTGTGCTGCTGCCTACAGCTCCATTCATTGGTGAGTTTGAGTTTATGATGGAAACACTCAGCATGCTTTTTCGTACATGGGAGAAACCCCATGGAGACACAGGGAGAACATGCAAACTCCAAAAAGGCATTGGTCAGAGGTCAGGATCGAACCTTTTACCTTGTGCATGTGAGGCGAAGACCTTAACCACTAAGCCATCTGGTCTAGTTGCCCAGCCTGGGTTACCTGGGATAGCTCTGTTGAACGAAAGCTGGATGTAAAACCAACCAACCTGCCAAACATGAACTGAGAATTGCTACGCTTAGTGTAGGTTCACTGACAGGATGCAGCTTGGAAGTGGATGACATGATGATACAGAGGAGGCTGGACATCCTATGTATCCAGGAGATGAGATGGAAGGGCAGTGCAGCAAAGCCACTTGGCTTGGGATCCAGAGACTACTACTCAGGTGGAGGGCAGGCTAGAAATGGTGTAGGAATTGTGGTGAGAGAAAGGCTTCAGAAGGCAGTAAGGGCTATTATCAGAATTAATGACAGACTCATGGCAGTCATACTCCAGTGTAATGATAGGGCAGTATTCATAATCTCAGCCTATGCCCCACAGCAGGGTTGTGATAGTGAGGAAAAGAGTGCATTCACACAATAGTTGCAGGACCTACTACATAAAGCAGGACAACATGAATTGGTGTTGATAATGGGTGACTTGAATGCACATATCGGGACAGACAGAACAGGACTTGAGGACTGCCTGGGTCCACATGGATGGGGCAACAGGAATAAAGAAGGAGAAGCCATTCTAGACTTCTGTCTGGCAAATGGCTTGATAGTAGGCAACACATGGTTCAGAAAGAGAGACAGTCACAAGATCACATATGAGAGTAGTCAACATGCAACTTAGGTAGACTTCCTATTAGTAAGGAAAAGGCACTGGGGCAGAATCCATGATTCCAAAGTCATCCCCAGGGAAACAGTCAGCCAACAGCATAAACCACTAGTTGCCACAAACAGCTGCAAGCAGTGGTTAGAGAAGGCTCTAATGTCAACAGAGACCAGGCTGAAGACCTGGAAATTGACTGAAGAGAAAGTACAACAGTTCAAGGAATGACTCAGGGCACTAGCACCTCAAGAAGAGAAAGGAATAGGTGGAGTTGAAGAAGAATGGCAGCACCTAAAAACAGCATGTGTTAGGACTACAGAAAAGATATGTAGCGGAGCCAGGTGTGGAAATAAGGTACATAAGGAAAGCTGGTGGTGGAATACAGAAGTCCAGGAAGTCATCAAAAGAAAAAAGGAGTGCAGGAAGAAATGGGAGACAGAAAAGACTGACCAGGCTAGGAAGGACTACTGGTTGGCTAACAAAGAAGCTAAGAAAGAAGTTGCAATAGCAAGGAATAGGGCATCGCAGGCACTGTTTCAACTTCTGGAAAGTGAACTCAGTAAAGGGCACAAAGAAACTATATCAGGTTACAAGGCAAAGACAGAAAGATAAAGAAGATAGACACCCTTCATAAGGGATGCCAGCAACAACCTGCTCACCAGCCCAGAAGATATCAAATGCAGATGGAAGGAGTATTTCCAGCAGCTTCTGAATGAAGAAAAACCCACAGAAGCTGTACTACCCCAGAAACAGCCTACAATGAGAGGTGAAGAGGAACCCACCCTAGAAGAAGTAAGAACAGCACTAAGGAAAATGAAGTCAGGGAAAACAGCAGGCTCAGATGAGGTCACAGCAGATATGATAAAGATGCTGGGTTAGACAGAGGAGAAATGGCTCCTGAGAGTACTAACAGCAGTGTGGAGAGAAAGGCATATCCCAGATGACTGGAGAAAAAGCATACTTGTGCCAGTGTACAAGAACAAAGGGGACATCCACAACTGTGGGCAGTACAGAGGCATCAAACTCCTATCACATTGCATGAAAGTTCTGGAGAGGGTGACTGATAAACGGTTATGCAGAGTAGTAGAATGTAAGATGGTAAATTCAGATCAGGATGCAGCACAACTGAACCAATGTTTGCACTAAGAAAGATGCTTGAGAGGAAGCTAGAGATGAGGAGAGAGTCCAACTAGGCATTCCTAGACTTGGAGAAAGCATATGACAAGGTCCCAAGAAAGCTGATCTGGGCAGTACTGCAGTGGTTTGAAGTCCCAGAAACATTAGTAGAATTAGTGCAGGCTATGTACAAGGACCCAATGACCCAAGTACGAACAGTGTTCGGCCTCATAGAGGGGTTCCCAGTGGGTGTGGGTGTACATCAGGGTTCAGCTCTGAGCCCACTGCTGTTCATACTGGTGATGGACTACATTAGCAAACAGGTTGGAGGAGACGGATCAGCAAAGCTGCTGTATGCAGATGATGTGGCAGTACAGGCAGACTCTAAGCTAGAACTTCAGCAAAGGACTGGAGAATGGAATGCAAATCTGAAGGCACATGGGATGAAACTTGTCAGAAGAAAAAATTCAGACGAGTCACATCTGCCTCAGGTGATGAAAAACTTCTTTATTTGCAGCTAACCAGATTACAGCAGCATGTTGGCCAAGATGATCTCAATCTGATCAGCTTGTTTACTGACATCAACTTTTATACTTTCCTGTTACTAGCCAAAATAGCTTTTGTTACATTTCTAACAGTTGACAGTTGGCTATGAAAAACATCTAGGATATCACAAATTACCTCAGAAAAGAATGTTTTACCTCAAAACCACAGCTAGTGTAGAATGTTTACCTCAAAACCACAGTTAGTACAGAATGTTCAAAAAGGTACAGAATACTTAGTTCAACAGTGGTAGCTGGAATTTTCCATAGCCTGCCTCAGTAAATTAACTCTTATTCAGAAGTATAGAAAACAGATGTTATTCAAGTTCATAAGCAAACTACATCTATCATAGATAAAGCCCATCTTTAATAAACATGGTTCAATGACCTTTTCTTACCAACACTTCAGCAAATAGCATATTCATTTTGCTAGATGGGAGAAAGAGACAAATAACAGTATGTTTTAAAACTTTTTCTCTTAACATTTCCCCCCTCAAAATACTTTTATTTGTCTTTTTATTTCAGCAATATATGGTAAAATCTAAGTTTTTCTTTGCATACATTACTTCATTTGCAAGACAAACTTTTAAACCTCAAAACATTTGCAAAAGTCACATTTCAATGTATTCACTTTCACCAGTCTGTTGCAACTGCTGGTATATTGTTTTCGTAACAGCAGTATCAACCAGTCTTTGTAGAAGACCTCTGATACAGGGTATACAACAGCAACCACATACCACCACGATAGCCACAGAGTCTCCGACGGACACCAGGAAACTGCTGATGAGATGACTCTATTTTCCAAACCACGCTTGTAGAAAGTCTGTAAAGGGATTACTTACCCCAGAGTTCTCTGCCAATTCTTCGGATAACATTTCCAAACCTTTCAAAGCTTGAGTGATGCTCCCATCAAGGACAATGTTATTTGGGATGTACGTACAACAGAAAGTCCCAAACATCCTGCAAACTCCTCCTTCTTTGGCCAGGAGCATATCCAACGCAATTCGATTCTGCCATGCCACCTGCGAAGTGGCCTCTAGTTGTTCAGCAATACCTTTTAATGCATCTTTGGTATAGTTCACAAAACGCTGCTTGTTATAGTAAATGTAGTTGATCCAGTCCACATTCTTATTGGGCAGAATCCAGACAAAGATGGATGCAAAACCAGCCGCTATTTGGTTTATTGCTTTGTATTCATCAGGCACGCTTCTTGGTACACCAATGCTATCGATGTAGACACCGCTGTCGAAAGATTGCTTCGGTGCCTCTCTTTTTCTCTTATTCAACCACCTCGGCTTTATTTCAGGTTCTGTTACGAAATTGCTTGCTGGAACTGGAAAAATGTAGAATGGCAGAATTAACTTTGCAAGTGCACAAGTTCCCTTCCAGGGAATCGTAAGCCTTGATCTGAGTTTGTTGTCTCCACATAACCACCAAACGTCTGCTAAACTATGAGTTTGGTTCTCCAGAAATGGATTTTCATTGCCATTCACAGTAACATTGCAATAGTTCTGTCCCATATTGCCATAATTCTTTCCTGTGCCATCTCTGGAAATGCACATATACGAACCTGGATAGGAAATCGCTGTAGGCGGTTTCTCAACTTTGCTTATGACTGGAAAACGTTGAGTTTCATTTTTGCATTTATCTTCAGTTTTGTTGAAGAATAATTTCAACAGACACGTTAGGTTACCTTCATCTTGCATCAATGGGACTGTTGCTAATTGCTGTTTACCTTCAGCACAAGAAACACAGTTCTCACGTTGTACTTCTCGGGTACTATATCTAACCCAAGATAACCATTCATTATGGTGTAAGAATCCCGTCTCGAGTAACAATTGTTCTTCTTTTGTGAAGGCAAAATCTGCTTTACTTGTAGCATTTTTAAGGCTTTGCACTTTAAGTTGGAGGGTCCCCAAAGGGTCAGTTCCAATTGGAAGAGACACTCAGATTCCATAAACTCCTGAATCACTTTCTTGTGGTGACACAATGGTTATAGTAATTACTTCGGTACCGTGGAAATGTGCAATTTTTATTCTTTGTTGCCTGCTTTTATCTTTCTCTGGTATCACTGCACCACTTGTTTCCCATCCATTTACATCTGTTGAACACCAAACATTTGACCAGGACGTACAGTCTCTATTGCACAAATATTTTGCATGAGTCAAGAAATCATTATTGTTCCATTTAGAACAGTCCAAAATTCCTTCACAAAGTTTTACCTTGAACACAGTAGTAACACCTGTTTGCGCTTGCAGCACCACCATTCCTTTTTCTCTTGCAACTGTTCCTTCTCGTATGGACATATTTACTTTCGCCACCAAAATCATCATCAAGTACCAGTTGAACATGGCTATCCTTCCTTTGTAGTCAGACTTTGAGTTCAGGGGTCCGGTGGAGTCTGACCAACATCAATGGTAGAAGGATAAGTCTTAAGTTTTTTACAGTGGGTGATATGAATCCACGAAGTCCTCTCTGCGATCTTTACAGCCTTAGGTGTCGAGATAAGTACTTGATATGGGCCTTCCCACCTGGGGGATGACCAATTCCTTCTCTTCACAATTCGGATCCACACCCAGTCCCCAGGTGCCACGCTTAACAAGGTTTCACTTCTGGAATCTGCAAAGGAGTCATTGGTTACAAGAGACTTGACATTTAGCAGCTTCTTCATATAATCCACTAGATCCTCACCCCCCTCACGTTCCGCTGGCAACAATCCTTGCCACTGCGGGATGTAATATGGTCTCACAAACAAAAGTTCAAATGGTGTAAGTCCTTTGTAGGATGGTGAGATTCGCATGTACAGGAGTGCCAATGGAAGGCACGCAGTCCAGGATCTATGCGTTTCTGCCATCAGTTTGCGTAGTTTACTCTTCAGGACACCATTGTGTCTCTCCACCAGTCCAGCTGACTGCGGATGGTAAGCACAATGGTGTTTGAGATCAATTTGAAACACTTGACCCAACTTCTGCACAATCTGGTTTACAAAATGAGACCCATTATCACTATAAATGCGCCTTGGAAAGCCAAATCAGGGAATTATTTCTGTAGTCAAAAGCTTAGCTACTGTGTGTGCATCAGGATGCTTTACTGGAAAAACTTCTACCCACTTAGAAAAAGCATCAATTATAACTAGACAGAACCTTTTTCCCCTCTGAAGGTGTCAACTCAATAAAGTCCATACAGAGTGTGTGGAATGGATATGGAGGGGTAGGGAATGCCTGCTGAGATTTTCTAACTCCCCCCTGAGCATGAAACTTTGCACATAATATACAAGATAAACAGAATTGCTTTGCATAAGTTGAAAATCCTTTACACCAAAACACCTTAGACACTATTTGAACCATTGTCTGTACTCCTACATGGGCAGGTCCATGGCTAACCAATGCAGCATACCTAAAAAGGTTTGAGGGTAATACCATTTTGCCATCTGATGCCCTATACAACCCATCCTGTTGAATGATACCATATTTTACTCAACAACATTTTTCTTTTTGTGTTGTCAATGTTTGCATTACTTTTAGTGTCTCTAAGTCTAAGAGGTGTCCGGGCTCTACATCATTGTCATGTAAAAGCAAATCATTTTCTTGAGCTGCCTTTTTGCAGCCATATCAGCAAAAGCATTTCCCCTGGAGACAGGATGGTTTTTGTTAGTATGTGCAGAACATTTACATATCGCTATCTGAAGTGGTAATTGCACTGCATCTAACAACTGTAAAATTAAATCTCTGTGATTTATTGGTTTGCCTGTCGCAGTAACCATTCCCCTATTCTTCCATTGTTGAGCGAAAACATGTACAGCAGAGAAAGCATATTGACTATCTGTATAAATTGTCACTTTTTTACCCTCCCCTAAGGTACAAGCTCGAGTCAAAGCCACTAACTCAGCTGCTTGGGGAGAATAAATGTTTGGCAATCCTTTTGCTTCCAAAACTTCAGTTTCTGTGGTGACAGCATACCCTACTAGTGTTTTTCCTACAGTGTCCTTCTTTGCTGATCCATCTACAAATAAAACAAGATCAGAATCTACCAACGGAATATCTGTTAAATCTGGTCGGGGAAGTACTTTGTCATGAATGCTCTCTAAACAAACGTGTGGAGTACCTTCTTCTGGAGTCGGCAAAAGTGTCGCCAGATTAAGAGTAGTACATCTTTCTATGGTCATATGTGGCTGTGTCAGCAGCACTGTCATGCATGAAATGTTGACTAGGAGATAAAACTTTTATCTTATCTTGTAAAAGTATAGTAGCTACTGAATGTGGAACTCGCAATTTTAATGGGTGAAACAAAACTAATGATGCTGAGGCTCGCACTGCCATGGCGGCTGCCACTACAGCTTGAACACAATGCGGCAATGCCCTTGCCACAGGATCTAATCTGGAGGAATAAATAGCTATCGGTCTCTGTTTATTCCCATGTACTTGTACCAGAACCGAAGTCATATATCCTCCCTTACAATCAACCATTTGTACAAACTGCTTAGAATAGTTCGGAAAACCCAAAACAGAGGATCTTGCTATCAATTGCTTAATTCTATTAAATGCTTGTATTGCCTTATCTGTCCACTGTATATTACTTTTAGCTGCCATGGGAGTGTCATAGATCAGTGCGGTCAATGGCCCTACTTCTTCAGAATAATTAGGAATCCAACTTCTACAAAAATTAGTCACACCTAAAAACTACATCATCTCCCGCTTAGTCGTAGGCATAGGTGCTTCAAGAATTGCTTGTTTTCTTTTATTTTCCAATTGTCTACCTTCCTGCGAGATTAAATAACCCAAGTACTTTACTTGTGCTTTCCACAATTGTAACTTCTCTTTATTTACTTTATGTCCTTGCTCAGCTAAAAAACTAAGAAGGGCTAGGGTATCCTTTTTACAACTTTCCTGCATGGGTGAGGCCAATAAAATATCATCTACATACAACAGAACCTGGCTTCCCTCTGGGGGAACAAACTGAGCTAAATTCGCAGCCATTTCTTGTGTGAATATTGTCGGACTCTCACAATAACCCTGTGGCAATCTGGTGTATGTGTATCTTTTACCTTGGAAAGTGAATGCAAACCAAAATCTACTCTCCTTGTGTAGTGGTATGGAGAAAAAGGCATTGCTTATATCTATGACAGAAAAATATCTGTGCTGAGGTAGTAAATCATTAAGTAATGTATAGGGGTCAGGGACCACCGGTGCTCTTGGGATCACAGCTGAATTAACTGCTTGTAAATCCTGAACCAACCTCCATGACCCATCCGGTTTCTTTACAGGAAACAACGGAGTATTGCAGGGTGAATCTGGGCATTCAACAAGAATTCCTACCTGTTTTAGCTGCTCGATAACTGGCTTAATTCCTTCCTCTGCTTGTTTACTTAACGGGTATTGGTGCTTACGAGGTCTAAAACCTGACTTTGGAGTTATACAAACTTCACCTGCTGTTTTCATCAGTCCCACATCTCCTTTACCTTTTGACCATAAATCTACAGGCAAGGCACTTAATGCACTATCTTCCTCTTGAGTTAGGAGGATTTGTCATGCCATTTCTGTTTTGTCATCCCTGAGGTGCATACTTGGTCGTGCCCAAGTCACCCAATTTAATCTTTGTACCTGGATCTGTTGATCTTTCAACTGACTTTCAGACATTGTGTTCCAAATCGTTACCTTTTTCACCAAATCTACCCAATCTGTCCCCACTGCTTTAGTAACTGAGATATGTGGGCTATAACTTGAGCGATATAAAGAACTAATTTCCTTAGTCAAAGTACAGGTTACTACTGTATTAGCTTGCGTATCCCAAAACATATAATTCAAAATTATCCTTGCACACTTGTGCTTAAAGAATTCTTTTTCAAATTCTTTATCCGGACCAGGGGCCTTATAGAACATTGTACAATGTAAGTGTGCCGCAACCTGCGGTGACCCACTCCTAGATTTACTTAGAGCTAGATTGATCAACTCTGTATCAACCCTCCCCGGGCTGTCTGAAATCAAGTCTAGGCTATACCAGTAAAACAAGTCTTGTACTCCCTGTACTACTAAGCCATCCGCTAACCTTTTTGCTTCAATACCTTTAGGTGTGGGAATTGCCACTATTCCAAACACATGCATCAAATCTCTTCCTAGCAAATTAACTGGACAAACTTTTGATATAATTACCCTACACCTAACAGTTTGGTTTGTTTGTGGATCTGTGAACAGTAGAAGATGAGACAGTGGTTCCTTATAAATTTTCCCGTTTGCCGCTTTTACAAGGACAAACTCATCTGTTTCGCAGTTCGGAGGCAGAACTGCTGGACCCAAAAGTGTACGCGATGCACCTGAATCACATAAAAACTCCACTTTTTGTCCCTCAACCAAAAACTCTATCATGGATTTCTGATCTAGATGCATAGCAATACCCAAATTTGCCAGGTTTATGACTTCACAGTCACAATCCCGCCCTTCCATTAGACTGTTCTGACATTCATCGTAGAGAGTGTCTGCCTCTTCATTATCCCTGTGATGAAGATGACGCCTTTCTTTACTCTCATATAGTCATGCGGAGCCCTTGTTCGTAAGCTGTGGGGGATGTTGCTACTCTTCACAGTCGGCAGCGAAATGCCCACGTCTACCGCATTTAAAACATTCTCCACGTTTTAACCTTTCCCTATAGGCTGAATGTCCACCCGGTTCATTTAACGTGTCCCATTGTGGGCCCCCACGTTTTTTTACGCCACCACAGTGCCCTTGCCCCCTTTGGTCCTGTACTAAGAATATACCACCATCATCCCCTACTGCCAACACTTGTACTTTCTTTTTCTTTTTTAGATTAAAATGTCACTCAGCATGTCATGCATATTCAAACAAAGGCTGCAGTCTACATGTTCTGTGATCTACCATGTGCTTAGTAATAAAACTACTTATCGGAGCCTTACAACCTTTAAGAAAAGCATTTTTCAATTGCTGTTCATATGGACTATCATTAGTCTGATCCTGCGGAATCATCATTCCACAATGGTTATTGAACACTTCTGTCAATCTTACAATATAGTGATCTACAGATTCATCATCATTTTGGATGCACTGATTTATTACTGTCCAATCTGCTCTTGGACGCCACTTATCAGAAATTCTCTTTAACAGATCAGTGACTCGCGTATCTAACACCCCAGAATTATGCTTTAATGTAGTGCTGTCATCTGCCTTACATGTCCAAGTACCACAAACTAAGTGCCACTCTGGGCCTAAGATTTGTCGCACTACTTGTTCTACTTCTAAACCATTTAGATGATAACTTAAACGCATACCAACTATGTCCTCAGAAAACTTTTGAAAATTAACCTTGGGATGAGGAATACCATCCGTAGCTCATTTTATATCCTCTCTAGCCCAGGGACGATAAACTAAAATAGTTGGTTCTTGTCCAACATCTCCTGCTTGTGGGTTTGCAACTTGGAAGTTTAATAGCCCAACATCCTTGCCCTGCTGGTCCTGACCTTAACTGCATAGGATGGTCTACCTGTTGCAAAGTAACTTTAGGTACTACGGGAATTTGTGGGTAAATTGGAGGGGTCACAATATTTCCTTGAGCAGCTAATAACCCACCCTGCAGTACAGATCCCACATATTCAGACTGATATTGAGGAGGTTCCCCCAGTATGGCAGCAGCAATTTCACCATACCGTGGGGCGGTTGATTGCCTTTGTACTGCACAAACTGTATGCTCATCCTCCTTATCTAAAAATAAAGCTACTTTTCCACTTGGCACCAGTGATCCCTTCTGATTTATTTTTTTGTTTTTCCTGACACTGTTTTTCTCTTATAGCTCGTTTATTTGCTTCTTCTAACCACTTTTATGCTTGGGGAAATCCCAATTGTCTTTGCTTTTTAGTTCTAGTTCCTGCATCTCTTTTCAAATCTCTAACCAATTTTGCACAGGCATTCTTATTCAATGTACCATCAAAATCATATTTCAACTTCCACTTCTTCAAAAATGTAACATTATTTTTGTTTAAACATTTCATATACTTAGCATCAACATTTAAACAGGCATCACTCTCACACTTGCAGCAACATGAACCCATGTTTTCCTAGATTTCTTATTTTAGGACTGTATATTTTAGGACTGCATCAAAATTATTTTTACAGGGCTTATTACAAAATGAGGCTATCTTAACGGGGATCCTAACAAAATAACAGGTAATCCTAACAAAATAACAAGTAATCCTAACAAAAATAATCTTAACAATTATGTTACTGAATGTTACTGAAAACTATGTTACTGAAAACTAATGTTTGTTACTGAACCCCAACAAAACCAAACTCCTACTCTTTACTCCCACTAATAGAGCCACCCCTTTCTTATTCACTATTACTTCCAACAATGGTACCACCATCTCCCCAGATACCCATACTAAACTTCTAGGAGTCATTATAGATAATAAGCTCAAATTCGACCTACAGGTAAACAAAACCATTCAGACCATCAATAAAAAACTTGGATCAATGTACAGAAACAAAGCATTCTAAACCCCACAGGCTAGAATAGCAATTGCCAGGTCACAACTACTCTCTACTCTTACTTATGCCTCCCCCATTCTCTCAAACCTAAATAAATCAGAACTGAATAAGCTCTCACACAGTTATAACCATATTGCCAGATTCGCAACTAACTCCACCTACAGAACACATCACTGCCAGAACCTGAAACAACTATGTTGGCTTGAACTCCCCAACTTAATTACACTAAATCAACTCTTAGTTGCCCACAAAGTTCTTTACCATCCTGAAAATACCCCCTCACTCTCTAATATAATAAAACCATACAACAACCTGAGATCACTAAGATCGGCCGACAAAATAATGGTCCAAACTTACAAAGCCAACAATTCTGCAGGGGATTCTCTGTTTGCCAACTCTGTTGCCAAGACTTGGAAATCTCTACCAAATCACATCACCTTGCAATCCTCCTTAAACCTTTTCAAAAAAAGCATTACACAGCATCTTACACTCAACTGGCTTTGTCCATGCTCCTTCCCTGACTAAGCTGTATCATTATTCACTCCAACTAACCAACTTGTTTTCTAACACTTTCAGGCCTTTCTCTACAAGCATACTGTGCTGATTGTAACTGTTAATGTAACTGTGAGTTTTTTTGTAAACAAATGCTGCAATACTATATATTTTACTACTGTATAACTTTTTCTATGTAAATAATCTGTGTGTATATTCTTGAAGAAACTGATGTTATCCTGTTGGAGCTTTTCTCCCCGGGCCTCCACTGAAAATGGACATATATCCAGTTGGACTATCCCGGTAAACAAATGTAAAATAAATATATATATATATATATATATATATATATATATATATATATATATATTTATTCCAAGTAAGTGCGAAATTTATTTATTATATCCATGGTCAGTATTATTTAACTCACTCAAGTGCAATATTAGACAAATAACTTAGGCATTTCAATCTGTAGTGTGTTTTGTATTACTTTAAATAGGGTAGTTAATTTAACTCAAGGGAGGGTATTCTTTTCATATATGAGTGTTGGTAAATGTCTCTGCTCTTTCTTGCATGTATTGGAAGTAGTACTGTATTTGTTAGTTATGTTTATTCCTCTACTTGTATGTGTTGTTTCACTTTCCTTTGTAATGTCAAGAATTGAGCTGATGCACGTAATTTCGTTTAGGCTACATGTGTATAGTTCTAAATGACAATAAAGTTTATGTTGACTTACTTTGACTTGGATTATTGTAACAATTATAAAACTGCCATGACCAATTTGAAATGAACTCTACAGCATTATCATGGCTACTTGTTTATAACATTCCATATTAGGTACAAGTTCTGAATTCCATGAAGGACATTCTACTCAGAACAAATACTATATTGTTCTAACCTTGTCAGCACTTGCCAATATTAGACAGGAAGAAAACTAACAGATACATTCAGAAGGTCAGATTATTTCAGTCTGCTATAAAAGTATATTAGAAATGAAATTCACACGCGTGCACACACACACACACACACACACACACACACACACACACACACACACACACACACACACACTTTCCCTCCTCTGTACTTCTCACTACTTACAGCATCCCTGGGGAGTTAAGCAGTTGTGGGTCATCACAAGGATGACACCTAGCAGGAGCAGTAGGTGCTACCGAATGGAGTTCAAGCCATTTGAACTCATAAATGTCATGGTGTTTAACACCAGTAAAGATGAGGGAAATCCAGCTTGAGGAGGCAGGCTTCCCCTCTCCGGGCAGCAAGCAATACTGGGCTTGGAGAAGTCGCCAAGGAGGATAGGCTTGCTCCCAATAGGGAGAGGTATGATATTTCCCAGGTCCAGCAAGCTGGCCCACTCCCTGCTTACCATTTTCTCATGAAGTAATGGAAGGGCTGCTTGGGATCCCCACGTTAGAATGAATAGGCCATATGGATCTTGCTCAGCCCATATTCATGGTCTAGCTTCCATGTGCACTGAATGAATGGGCCAACTGAATGTCAGTAATGGAACCATTAATCAAAGTCCTGGGAGGTGCAAAAAATACAAATTTAAAACACACTCAATTTTTTTAAACAAAACATATAATTTAAAACAATCCTAAAAATAAATATGGGAGGCTCCTGGTTTGAAAACTGCTAGGCCCAAGCTGCAGTTAATCTGCCTCTGTATACAATTGCTTATGAGCTCACTGAAGCTTTGAAAATATGAACAGTTACACCAACATGCCTTCTCTCACTCTAAGACTTTATATACTTTGATGGCAGGAAGAACATGCCAAAGATGTGACTGGGGTCGTAAATCAAGTCAAAGCACTCTGTTCAATGATATATGTTGTATGTGCGGTGTGATGGGATATTGGGCAAAATATTGCAAAGTAAACAAAAGAAAGAGGCATTTTCTGCTCTGCGAGTGTATGTCTTGACTACAACACTATTAGCCACAAGCAGATAATTATAAACCAAGTCATTTGCAAAGGAGTGAAGTGCATATTGATGCTGTGGGCAATACTAAACATACCAAAACCACTTCTACTGCATTAATGCTAGTGCAACATGCATGCATAGCATTAATCTTAGCACAAGGCAAGATAAATCCTAAACGTCATTGGTTATTAAACCACCTCACTTACCAGGAAATGGGTACACAATTTGTCAATGCACAAATAAAATTAATGTCTAGCAATGATGGGATTCCTTGCCTGGGACATAACTGTTCCAAGCCACTACAGACATTCTGGATGGATAGATAGATAGATAGATAGATAGATAGATAGATAGATAGATAGATAGATAGATAGATAGACAGATAAATAGATAGATGCTATGTTTTACATTGTGGATGGTACCTGGACCAGACATAATTAGTCTACCCACAATTAAACTGCTGCATCTCATAACAGTTAATGTTAATATATTTGTTGGCTTACAAAAAATGAACAATGTGGAAGCAAAGGTTATGAAACATATGCCACTGTAACATATAGCTGACCTAAATGGCATATCTAGACCAGTTTGATACAACTGGTAGCTTTGGTGGAATGTAAGCTTATTCTGAAACAGATCCAAAACCATTTATTGAATCACTATGAAAATATAGTGCACGTCAACAACAAACTGCAGTCAGTAATAAACAAGCTTCACAAGCTTGGTATATTGCAAAAATAGAAGCTGTTGCCTGGTGTTCCACCCTTGCATTTAGCACTAAAATGTAAAGTTTTCTATGCATATACTGGAATTTTCAGAAACTAAACACCAATCTAAAGAGATTCTAACTGTAAAGAGGTCATCCAAATTTTGCCACTGCAAAACTGTTCAGATAAGTTGATGCAAAAGCAGGATACTGGTCAATACACCTTGATGAAGAATTATAAATTCTGACAGTGACCTATACTCCATATAGGAAATCCCTGTTACTTGCTTTGTGTGAATGTATAAACCTGTGCCAAACCAAAATGGACCATATTCTCAAAGGTCTCCATGATGTAGCCAGATATGATGTTGACGTGGCTATCTGTTAAGAAAAAAAAAATAAGACCATGACAGAAAACCATCAGTCTGGTGGACACAGCTTCCAAATAAAAGTCTAGTGTTTAACAGTGAGGCCTGCCAGATAAAGCAAACAAGAATTTTTCCACTAGAAATCACACATCTAATGGGATTACTTCTGTCCTAAATAAAGTAAGATACATACAGAAAATGATAACTCCTCAACTTAAAGGAGACTTGCACAACTTCAACTTTAGTAAGCCTAATTGGCAGCCTAAAAGGATAAAGCCCTGACAGTTCGGGTTCAGCTATAGAAACTTTCTGGTGGTGGCTGGGAAGCAAATTCCGATGTGCTTCAACCTAAGAGTGAAACAGCATGACAACATCATCTCCAGGCAGACGTTTGGAGCAGTTTGGTGTGGTCTGTCCATTGCATGACTTCCAGAGTTGTCAGGGCACATGTTGGGGAGGAATGGGGTAAGTCATAACTCAGAGCTGCCCCAGCTGAAAGATGGACACCATGACCTCCCCCAGCATGCCCTTAGGTTCCATGCTAGCCTCAACAGAAAATTCCGTAATAGTCTAGAGATAGACTGGAGTGGCCAATAGTCCTACTAATGGGCTTAGAGCACAGGAATGGCTGTCTAACATAAAGGGAGAAAAAAATAGATCAATAAAAAAATTCAACTTTACTAAAGCGTTTCAGAAAAAACATCATAGAATATTGTTCTAAATATAATGCAAATATCAAAAAGAAAAGAGAAAACCCCTACCTGGTTCTTCTACTCAAATAGAAATTATCAGATAGGAACGCACCCACTTTCCTTTTCACCTTCAATCCCTTGAATATCCTCCTAATTAACCTTATAATTTTATCAGGGAATGCTAATGCTTCCATTGCCCTGCTCATAAACTCCCAGTTTACTCTGTCAAATGCTTTCTCTGCATCAAGAACCACCAACAACAGAGGTATTTTCTTACATACTACTTTCGTCTGGATCATGAATATTCTGTTAATGTTGTCAAATGTTTGCCTCCCCTCCACAAAACCACTTTTATCTGTATCTTTCAATTTTGGCATCACCTTTGCCATTCTTTTAGCCATTATCGACAAACACTTTATAATCATGGTTTAGGATTGAAATGGGCCTGTATGAATTTAAGATTTAAGCATTAATCCAACCCTCATCCAAGCTGGATCTAATAGGTCTTTACCCTCTTTCGGTATTAGAGCCACCACCACTTTCTTTCAGAATGTTGGTGCTTCTCCACCTCTTAAAATACGGTTAAACAAAACCTTCCAGATCTTTATCAGTTTTTCTGTCCTAACTGCCAAACTTCCACAGGAATACTGTTTATTCCTGGGAGACCTTCCTGTGGATTGGTTATACATAACCATTTTTAGCACATCTCCTATCCTGTCAGTAATTGAGCTTCATCTACCTCTAGCCTTGGCATATTTAATTCTTCCATAAACATTTCCATTTGTACATTTTCTTGTTTTCCATATTTCTATGCTTTATAGAGATTTTCATAAAATTTCTAAAATACTTCTAGTACCTCTACAGGATCTCTTATATTCCTCCCTAAGCTTGGTGGCAACCCTTTCTACTTTCTGTTGCCCGAGTCATTGTGCTAAACGTTTTTGCGCTCTGGAGTTATCAAAAACAGTAATTTAACAGCGATCATTCTAAACTCATACACATTATCGAGGAACTTGTTCCTTTTCTTGTTCTGTGAGACTCCCTCTATTCTGCAATACTTTAACATTTGTCAGTCCCTCTAAATATTTATTTATTTATTTATTGCATTTGTTAACTGGGAAAGTCCACTGGGCCTGAAATGAGCCCATTTTCAGTGGTGGCCCAGGGAGAAAAGCTCAACAAAGATACATACAAAGAGAATAAAATCATGTAGATAGAAAACAAAATTGTATACTACAGAGAATGGTAAATAGAAGCAACGGTGCAAAAAAAAATACATAAATATATATATATATATATATATATATATATATATATATACACACACACACACACACACAATCATTGACACATCAGAATCATATAGTACAATTACATTGCAAGAATTTGTGTAATAGAAGCAACAATGCCAGAAAAAGGAAAAATACTATCACTGACCTATAGAAATAATGACAGACATATTTCAGAGAGATGTTAGTGAATGATATTTACATTGGTGCATGGGGTATACTAAAGTAAGCAAGAAAGTAATATATCATCTTGTAATATATATTTTATTTATTTATTTATTTCAGTTTGTTAACCGGGAAAGTCCATTGGGCCAAGGTAGCCCGTTTGCATTGGAGGCCCGAGGAGAAAAGCTCCAGACAGAAAGACAATATAAAATGTATTAGTACAGCATATAAGAGGAGAAATTTACATTCAATATACAGAAAGACAATATTTTAAAAACATTGAAATATATGAGCTAAGTCAATCACTTATAAGATATTACAAAAACAATAAATTCATGTTCATTTAATACAACATATTTTAGACAAAGGAATTTTAGACAAAGGATCTGAAGCAGGGCAGACATTGTGAGTAGAATACAACAGGGATAGGTATCAGGAATCAGGTAGGATGGGTACAGGAGCACTCCCAGAGAGAGGAGAGGTGAGAGTGGAGTAGAGTTTTAAAGGAAGGGAGGTTCTGGGTAGTTCTAAAGTGAGGGGGAAGAGAGTTCCATAATCTAGCAAGGGAGAATGATAGTAGTAGTTTTCCTGGTACATGTGAAGGCTTGTAAAGTTCCAAGAAGTTCTGATTTGTGGATCTAAGTGTTCTGTGTGGCTGGTGAAGTTTTAAAGATGAGGAGAGTGATGGACAGTTAGAAGGTTTAAAAATCAGCTTGTGTGCTGTTGTTAGTTGAATGAAATTTAGGTATCCTGGGTGTTCCAACCAATTTAGAGCATGGAGGGAGTTACAATGATGAGTGGAGGATTTGGATCCTGTGACAAACTTGGAAATTTTATTATAGCATGAGGAAAGTTTAGATTTTAGGGTTGATTGGAGATTAGTGAGTAGTGGAGCTCCATACAAAAGGGAGGGTAGGAGGTAGGTGGTAGATAGGAGTTGTCTAGAAGACAGAGAAATGTAGCGTCTGTGTCGATAAAACATTCCAAGTTTTTGATGAGTTTTTTTAATATTGGTTTGTAGGTGGATGTCAAACTTTAGCTGGTCATCGATAAGGACGCCCAGAAGTTTTGTATGGGGAACTATTTCAATAGATGTTTTGTTTAGACTGAGTATAGAGAAGGATGCTTTGTCAACAGCAGTATGTCTAGAAGGGGTAAAGATCATTATTTTGGATTTGGAGGCATTTAGGGCTAGATGACTGTCAAGCATCCAGGATTCAGTGGAGGAGAAGGCCTCTTGAGTAAGGTTTATTAATAAGGGAAGAGTTTTGGTAGAGCAGATGATAATAGAATCATCTGTGTATTGTACCAGTTTAGCATTGGGGATCTTTTGGTGGAAATCATTGATAAAAATGTTAAATAGTAAGGGACCCAAACTAGAGCCTTGGGGTACTACTGTTGGGGTGAGAAGGAAAGAGGAAGTGCAGTAGTTCCATTTTACAGCTTGTCCCCTGGCTGAGAGATAGCTGGTGAACCATTTGTTAGAAGAGGAGGAGAGATTAAGATGGGAGAGTTTAGAAAGCAGAAGCTCATGTGAGACAGTGTCGAAAGCTTTGGATAAGTCAAGGAGGAGGGTAGAATCTATGTTACCAGAGTCGCAAGCAAAGGAGAGCAGTGGTGGTGCTATGTCCTGGTCTAAACCCATGTTGGATAGGAGTTAGTAGTTGGTTGTCCATTAGGTAGGGTAATAGTTGGAGGTGAATACATTTTTCGAGTATCTTAGAGATAGGGGATAGAATAGCAATAGGGTGAAAGTTGGAGATTGAACAGTTGTTGCCTCCTTTGTAGAGGGGGATGATGAAGGCTTTTTTCCAGCGAATGGAGCAATTGATTAGGATGCTGATTGAAAGAGCTATGCCATCAGCAGCTAGTTTGACAAAGTTGGATGGAATGTGATCTGGGGCATTAAAACAAGGTTTTAATTTTAGTAGGAGCTTTTTTATAGTGTGGGCAGGAATGGATTTGAGAGTAAATGGGGAGGACCAGAGTTATTGGGGTTGTATTTTCGGTTTCAGTTATATTGGGGGGGATATTGTTAGGGAAAGAGGAGGTGAGTTTGCCTATGGAGTCAAATGAAAAAGGAGTTGAAGTGGGTAGCTAGGTGGAGGTCAGGTGCGTCTGGGTCAAAGCAAGGGTTCTCTTTTTTACCTGGGGATAGTATTGTTGCAATACTACTCCAAAACTTTTGGGGGTTATATAATATATATATTATATGATATGTATTCTTGTCACTTCTTAACTATCTCTCTCTCTCTCATTTATTTCCACCCTATTTTTAAACTCCACTTTAATTTTATCCCATTCTCGAACTATATTTTCAGAAGAAATTTCTATCTTTTCCTGAATAATTTCAACTACCCATTCCTTAAATTCCTCTGTTTTGAACAGATAGGTGGGAAAGCTCAAGTGTCTCGGGTCTCATTTTTATTTCAATACCCTGCATTTTTTTATTTTAGTTATTATTGGCATGTGATCTGAAATAGCTATTGGATGCATTTCAAAACTTTCAATTAAATATGTTCCTGTGAAATGTAAGTTCTGTCTAGCCTAGCCTAGTTTTTGTATCTTGGAGAATAATATGAAAATTCATTCCAAACTCCTTCTACTGAATTCACATCTTCCTTACCAAATATTTTCATAAATGTCTTCAAAAATCTACCCTCCTTTGTTATATTTTCCCTTCTGGGCCCCCTGACACATCTTCAGTGCTGCAAATAAATTCCATTCCCCAACTATGAGTAATATTCCCTGCTGAAAGCTGATTATTTCTTGCAGAATTTTCTTAAACTTCATTATAGCAGTTTTAGATGGAATATAAACACATGCCAGTGTAATCCTCCTCCCTTGCCAGTAGCCCCTTAGTACTATAAGTATACCATTATTGTCTTTCTTTATCCTCTTCTATCACTATTGGAACTCCTCTTGTAATTGATATAAATGTTCCTCTTTTCTTTTGTTCCAGGTATTCCACTGAATAAACATCATGGAAACCCTTCTTTTTCAAATTCACATGTTGATTTCCTTCCAGATGTGTCTCCTGTAGCATAGCTATTTGCACTCTACATTTTTAATATAGTTCACTACTCTCTGATTTCTATACATATGTGAAACCATTTACATTTAAAGATAATATAGAAACCATCACTATGTTAAAAAGTTATTATTCCTACCTTTTATGTATAACAGCTGTTTTAAGTGTTTAGTTCCAGCTTTTTTGTTACATGCATACAGTGATGTTTGGCAGGTTGATCTTTTATACAGTTGTTTCTTGTCATATCCATTTCAGCCTATGTCACATCGTACAAAATGTTTTGTTTTATTGAAATCCCTCAAGCAAAATAACAAACACCCTCGATACACCTCTAAACCTATTAACTTAATAAATACTATGTACATCTTCAAATATTTATGTTTTACCCTCCTAATAGGAATAATTATCCCAAACTGACAGCCACACTCACAGACTTAAGTTAAACTAAAGGGAAGGTTATCCATGCTAAGATGCATGGTACAGTCTGTGCTTCTACTAAGTGCTGTTTTGTCTTGTCTTTATTGCTCTCCACGATTGGGAAAACACTTGAATGCTTTCAAAAAAAAAAACATTATTTCCTAGCCATTGAAAGAAAGAAAGAAGTATTCTGCTTTTATTGCTCTTTATCAGATTGTCTCCATGGAGACACAAGAACTAGATACAAAATTCCTTCTACAAGCATTTATTTGCTAGAGGAAAGCTTTATTATATTCAATGTTCTTTTTTATTTATTTGCTTTCTCTTAAAACTTCTTACTAGATCAGTCCAAGATCCTTAATCCAGTCATTCCCCTATGCAAAAATGAGAAAAAGCTCATCAATGTTTCCTGTATCGTGCTCTTTTTACCAGACTTTTCTTCTTTATTTTGTATTGCGGTGCCTACATTTCTTAAAACTGAATAAGGAGAAAGAAAAAAGGAAAAAAAATCAGGGGCCCTTGCTTACTTTAGTATCTCCATTACACTTAAACATAACTGAAAAAAAATTTACTTTTCGGCATGCAGATTATATCATGCACTATAAAAATACTACTGTTAACAAAATTTGGTTTACTTATATTTAACTGTCTCCCTCCTCTTCCCATCGCCTAAGTGTTCTTCCAAACATTAATGACTTGAAGTAGGGCATATGCTTTAGAGTCTCCTACAAGTTTAAGTCAAAACGTCCAATATTTCCACGTTTTCTTGCTCTTTTATGCTTCACAAATATAATTAATGCTTTGTAACCCCACATTTATTTGTCAATTTCTGAGTTCCTGGTTTTATTCCTGTTTATCCTTCATATCCAAAATCCAGTCACTTCATTTCCAACTTACTCTCGGTTCTTCTGGTCAATTATTGTGCTTTTTTCTGTCTCAAGCATTTTCTGTTGAAACTTCAGAAAAGGTTTCACTGACACAGTCTCTCTCTGTTTTTTATTACCAGAAGAACAATAAGTAGAATCTCTTTCTGTTTCACAGCTCACTTTTTGTTGGACAAACTTTTGTATTTTTTTCTTAGCATGTTCTACATCAAAAATTGATTTTGTACCTTCCAGGAAAGAATATTCTGAAGATAGCTGGGTACAGCAGTTTGATAACATCTGCTCCTCAACATTCCCTGATTAGTGGAATAAATTTACTCCTTCTGCCTAGTGTACAGTGAGTAATCATTTTCCACACTCTACTTTCTCCCATTTTTAGTACTGTGTCCTTCTGCCACAGTTTTGTCAGAATCAACTTCTTCTTGTGGTAGAGTTGCATTTTTAATCTTAAAGGTCTAGGTTGCTTTCTCATGGCCAGGTTTGGAACATACATACAGTATGCCCTTTCAATTAACAACTCCTGCTGTGGAATACCAGTCCAGTTGTTTATTTGTGCTTTCATAAATTTAATAGAGTCTTATCCTTCCAGATTCTCATTACAGCAGAAAATCTCACGTTTTCCCCATGTGGTCTGTCCTCTACGTCTATAATTTTTGGAAACATCTCTTTTTGAACAATCTCATATTCAGTCAGCTTTTTCTTCATTTCGACCTCTGATTTTTGCAGTTTTTTCATCTCCTCTGAATAACTGTTTAAAGATGCTTCAATTTTTTTCAGCATTTTGTTATTTGAGTTGATATACTCCCATCAGTGTTTTATTTGTTGTAATTAACTCTAAGTAGATTTGACTTATTTTTTTGTCAAGGTTACTGGAAGTCTTGTCTTGCACCAAAGCTGGAGTTTGCACTGCTTTTTGCTGAACAGCTACAGAATTCCTCCCAGACAGTGTTTTTTCCTCACTTTTTGTGACTGATTTTCTTTCAGGTTCTCTGAATTTCTTTTTGGATGGCATCCAGGCAGTGCACTTACTAACCAATTACTGAAATTTACCCAAAAATACAAGTTTACTAGCTCTCTCTTCTGAGTTTCTGTTTTCATACTGGGAGAACTTAAATTAAGCTGTTACTCAAATGTCCAGCCATCTTGGAAACCTCAAAACTTTCCTCGCTAGTTTTGATGGCATGTGAGCAGGTTAATTGCATGAAGAGAAGAAACTGGATTTCACTTTTACTAATCTACTTATGTATAATTGTGTGCTACTGCGGTATTAATCAAAATACAAGTTTCCTTGTTAAAGGATCAGAGATGCCCTAAATAGAAGGACTTGAAACACCACTTTCTAAGGTGACAGCAAGTAGGCTGTGTTCTTGGGACAAGTCTTCTAAGGAGTGAGAGTGAGTTCTAAGCAAAAAGAAGAAGAAAAAGGAACAGAGGACTCCTTCATTGGGAATGGGAGTGACCCTAATTATAATTGCAAATGTATGCCTTTGGTATGAGTGTGAAGTTTTAATAATGGGCACCAGTACAAGTGGTTTTACAGAGCTTGGGACTCCAGGCAGATATATGTTTAATAAGTACAATAGAGCCACATTAATTATTTGGTGAAACAGTCAGAGCTCACAAGAAATGATAGTGCTTTTACAGTTCCGGGAAAAAGGTTATTTGGATAAGAAAATTTTAGAAAATGTAAAAAATAAAATGAAACAGAAGGAAAACAACATACCAGTCTTGTTAGTCAGCGTTTAAAGACTGCCAAAAAGAATCTAAAAATAAGGAAAAGGAATCTATAGTTAAAAGCTTAAAATATAAGTCCACTATGTTAAAGCCACAGCTGCAAGCAGCCAGTAGAACAGTTAACATTTTACAAAAATGCGCAGATAAAAAGTCCCATTCCAGGGGTATATATCCTTTATGACAGTTAAAGAAGTTATCAACAGCATGGCCAGAATCATCAGATGTTGACTGGCCTCCTTTACCTTTTGCACTCCCCTCCACTTTATGACCCACCCAAATCTAAACAAGCTGACAATTTCCTCTCTCTGAGAGGACAGGTGGAGGTAAATTTTGCAGAAACTACTACCATTTCTTCAGATACAACCTAAGTTACTTCCAGCACTTCCAGTCTCTCCTCTGAGTCAGTGTTAGAGAACTGTACAAATAGTATAGTGTACAATTCTGCAATTAAAAGGTTAAGAGTTAATACATTTATTTTATGTAAAATGTGTAAATATTTGTGGTCTCTGTAAAAGCTGCTGACGCCTAAAAGTCTGTTGTTCTTGCTGTGGAATGTTGAGATAGGGGCCTCACACTAGCAACAGATAAATATTGTGTTAGGAAGAGACAGTTACAGGACCATAACTCAGAAACTGGGTTTGACAGGGCAAGCCCTGTGGACAAGCTAAATTCCGAAAGATGTTTTTGTAAAAGTCAGCAATTAACTGATAAGCACCTGCTGTGTACGTGCAGAGAACTGTATAGTGTACGTGCAAAGAACTGTATAAAAACAGCAGGCTGAGCTATTAAAAATCTGGCAAACCTTGTACCTACATGCTTTGTCTCCTTGCTGCAAGTAATATAGAATGCCTTGCTGAACCTTACGTGAATTGATCTTTGAATTTTCTTTAACAGATTGGTCCTTCGAGCCGGATCCCTCTCTTCACCTCAGATCAGACGGCCAGGTGGCTGAAACCGTACAGGGAAAAAAAACAAATCAGTTCTTCTACAATATAAAGACCTCCGACTTAATTGTCGTCAAAAGAGGCCAGTCACCTTCTGATCTGCGATTGAAGGACGGGTATCAGCGAATCACTGGTCAATCACGTAGGCTCAGGTAAGGTGGGTTTTGCTATTCTGTTTTATTCAGTCAGGGACAGGCAAGTGCATTTATTTCTGTTAGACTGTTTTATTCAGTCAGGGACAGGAAAACTGCATTTTATTTCTGTTAGAATGTTTTATTCAGTCAGGGACAGGAAAACTGCATTTTATTTCTGTTAGACTGTTTTATTCAATCAGGGACAGGAAAACTGCATTTTATTCTGTTAGACTGTTTTATTCAGTCAGGGACAGGAAACTGCATTAATTTCTGTTAGGTTGTATTTTATTCAGTCAGGGACAGAGAAAAACTGCAGTTCTGTCATAGACTGGGTGAACAGGATAGTAAAAGGTTAGACAGTCATTCTGAAGAGACTATAACAAAATACGTGGTACACGTAAAAAATTGAAGGTAATAAATAAAATTACTAAAGGTAACTACGTAGTGAGCAAATGGGTAATTATAACTGTGGTGCAAAAACATCAAAAGACCCACCATTAACAGAAGATGGGAAATATATGCCGGTACAGCGAGCAGATAATGTTAGATATTTTGCAAAATGGGTAACTAAGTATGATTTTGATGAAAAATTAAATAAATCCTCACTTCTCAAATTGATAAAGCAATTAAAAGCAGACTCCAAGGGGCAAGTTAAAAAACAGCGACAATTAGGAATTCCCCAGGCACACAGATGGCTGGAGGAAGCAAATTGAAGAGACCAGAAAGAAAAAAACTCTAAAACAATGTTTTTAGATAAAGAGGATAACCACCTAGTACTAGCTTCAGTACCCCCTCCCCCACCAGCATACGGGGCAAGTAATCAACACAGAGTGCCTCCTCTATGTCCTGTGGTTACAGGAAGTGAGGACTCTGTAAAAATAAAGCTAGTAAAAGTTAGGGGTCCATTAGGGACTAGGTCCAAAACAAAAAACACAGATAATGATGATAAAAATCTCAAAGTCTGGTGATTGTTTAGTGAAACCCAGGCCACGACTAGTGCGGAAGAAGAACTCTGTCCTCTTATTAAGATACCTAATCCCAGAGCTGGTCAGAATAACCAAGACCCTACTTTATTAGTATATAGACCCTGGAGTCCTGAAGATATTAGAAAGGCCACTGAGGGTATTCCCCACCCTAGGGTCAACTTTCCAAACTTTTCAGACGACCTGCAAGGTATGAGGCTAAGCTATAATCTAACTGGAGAAGAAATAAAAAAAGTGGTAAGACAAATTATTGGTCCAGACTGACACATGGTCTGTGGTGAATGGAATCCTCGTGACACACAGCAGAGACCTCTTCCACATAACAACGTAGGGTTAGATGCCCAGATGACAGGGCTTACAAACCGAATTTCTGATAAATGAAAACCATGGGCAGACTGGACCTGTATTAATCAGTGTGTCCAGCAAAAAGGCGAGTCAGTCGACCGCTATTTTGCTAGGCTCATAGAGTGCTTTAATAATCATTGTGGGATGCAAATCCCTGACAACCAGACAGCAGACTGTGACTATGAACAATAGTTAAAAAATGCCTTTCTGAAGGGGAGCAGTGCTCCTATTAATAGTTTTATTACAAAACACACGGTAGATCATTGTACAAGCAGATTACAACCACTGCTTGAGTATGCAAGGCATGCTGAGAGGCACTTTAATAGCAAAAAGAAAAAGAAAATGCAGGTATTTTCATTAAAAGACAGGGCCGAGGTATATGTGGTACATCCAGGGAAAAAAAGGCAAAAATAGGGAAGGTAGGCAGTCTGACCAACGGTCAGAAGATTTTGAGGGATGTAAAAAGAGGGGAGAATGTTTTAAATGCGGGAGAAAGTTCACATGGCAAGGGATTGCAAAGGGAATAATAGGACAAGGACGGATGAACAAAAAGGTGATAACTGACTATATGACAGTCAGGAAGCACAGGGAAGGGTTACAATACAAAGCAGGATAAATGGTAATGTAGAAGTAAAAATAGAGGAAGCACAGGATGGTGGAGGGGATGACAATGAAAATGGAAGTTATGAGGTATTGGACTTGGCACCTCCGTGCTTGAAACTCTTTTTAGCAGATACCAAGCCAAAAGTCACTCTTTTGGTAAAAGGAAGAGAGGTTAGCTTTTTGTGTGATTCTGGGGCTTCATGGACCCTGATACATCCCTCCAAATTACCGGAGTGTACACGGTCTTTGGATTACATATTTGTTAAGGCTGCAAATGGGCAGCTATACCGGGAGCCTCTCTCACACAAAATTATGATCACAGATCCTGTAACAGGGTTGACACAGAGAAGTAAAATTGTAGTGTCTGCAAAATGCCCAATAAATCTCTTAGGCAGAGACTTGATGCAGTTATTTGGCATAGCGGTGGTTCCAACTATGCAAGGGATGCAAGCACAATGACAGACTGGCATCTGCGAAGTGCATAATACCTGTGTAGTGCAGCTGAGAGGTGAGATGTTTTACTGGTACAGCCAGGACCTGATTACTACTGGCCCAGGGACTGTAACCAAGGAATTAATGGATTTGGCCATTAATAAATTTCCCTCATTAGATATTAAAAAGCAGCCATTACTGCACTGCACTCTGTATTTTCGTGACACACAAGGGCCAGATGAGGACTACAGAGATAAGCTGTTTAAATATCCCACAGCTAGGCTAGTGTTACGTAACCTATACTGGGACACAATGGGAAATAGCATAGCCAGCTGCTCTCTGCCTAAAAAAATGACAGCACTTTACAAATCTGACCTCCTACCACATGTAAGCCTCACTAAAGACAAAAACACAAAATGGGTAGAGTTGGGCAGAAATATTACCAAATGGGAAAAACAGACCAGAGAGAAACTTTCAGAGCAGGGAGTACAGGTACAAAAATTAAACTGAGTAACTCAGACTAAGCCAGCAGTACACCTACATTTTCGCAAAAATATTTGACAAATACTCCTGTTAAAGGAGGAAGAAAATGCTCTAAAAGGTATTCCAGATAAACTGTGGTCCACAGGAAAATCAGATGTAGGCCTTATTTGCACGGCAGGATCAGTGGTGATTACTCCAAAATCAACTTTTAGACCTCAAAAACGTCAATACCCACTAAAAAAAGATGCAGAGGCAGGTATAAAGCCCATTGTAGCTGCACTCCTTAAAAGTGGTGTGTTAATTGAATCTCCTGATTCACCATGTAACACACCTTTGTTCCCAGTTAAGAAGGCAAATGGAGAGTGGCGCATGGTTCAAGACCTGCAGGCTGTAAATGAGGCAGTAATACCTAGGGCACCTACGGTACCTGATCCATATACACTCTTAAATGTGTTAAAACCTCATCAGAAATATTTTTCTGTAATAGATATTAGTAATGCATTTTTCTCAATTCCGATACATCCAGACAGTAGATTCTGGTTTGCATTTACTTATCAGGGTAAAAAATACACATACACTCGACTACCACAAGGTTATTGTGAGAGCCCCACGATATTCTCACAAGAGATGTCAAGTAATTTAGCAAAATTTAGCACACCGAGAAATAGTCATATCCTGGTTTATGTTGATAATATCTTATTAGCAGCTCCCACTTTACAAGCTTGCCCGAAAAGACACGCTAGCATTGCTACAATTTTTAGCTGCTGAGGGGCACAAGGTAAATAAGGAAAAATTGCAACTCTGAAAAAAGCAGGTCTGATACTTGAGCTATATAATATTTGATGAAGGTAGAACCTTGGATGAGGACAAAAAAATAGGTATTTTGCAGGCTCCAAAACCCATTACCAAAAATGAAATGATGTCCTTTTTGGGTACGACTAACTTCTGTCGAAGTTGGATTCCAAACTATGCTTTGGAAGTGGCACCCTTGTCTGACCTCATATACAAAAAGCCTATGGCAGCACAAGACCCGGTGATTTGGACACCGGAGGCGGATTTAGCTTTTTGTAATTTAAAACAGTTAATAGCGTCTTCTTTTGTCTTGGGGTTACCAAATTATCACAAGCACTTTTTTCAAACTGTAGACTGTAAGCACGGTTATATGGCATCAGTCCTGACGCAACAACATGGGGATAATCAACGTCCCATTGCTTATTATTCATCACAGTTAAATCCAGTGGCACGGTCCTTACCCCATTGTGTTCAAGCAGTTGTTGCAGCTGCTATGGCAGTACAGGCTTCATCCTCAGTGGTTTTGTTTCACCCACTCACCCTAAGGGTTCCTCATGCAGTAAAAATTATTTTGTTACAAGAAAAGGTAGCATACCTTTCCCCAGCTAGACATCTCTCCTGCATGACTGTTTTGCTGAGCTAGCCTCACATAACAATTGAACAGTGCACAACCCTAACTCCATCAACTCTGCTCCCTACCCCTGTAGATGGTACTCCACATCACTGCCTGCATGAAATCGAGCAGACAACATTACCTAGGAAAGACCTCACAGATATACCTTTAACAGATGCTGATCTGACATATTATGTAGATGGCTCATGCAAAAAGAACCCAGCAGGACAGAACCTAGTGGGCTATGCTGTAGTATCCGACACAGAGGTTATCAAGGCAAAACCCTTACCATGGCATTTGTCCGCACAGGCGGCAGAACTGATTGCACTCACTCTTGCATGTACTTTAGCTAAAGGTAAGCGTGCAAATGTTTTTACTGACAGTCAATATGCTTTTTCCATGGTGCATGTGTTTGCACAGCAATGGAAAAACCGAGGTATGATTACATCAACTGGTAAACCCATAAATCATGCACAGCTCATATTGGATCTTTTAAAATCTATTCAATTACCTCAGTGTTTAGCTATCTGCAAATGTGCAGTTCACACAAAACAGCAAGATGCTATCTCAAAAGGTAATGCAAGAGCTGACGCTGCTGCAAAGCAAGCAGCTGCAGAAGCTTGTTTACACCTTGTAAAAGATTTAGAACCCTCTGAAAGTTTAAATTTGGACATGCTACAAACAATGCAATCATTGACCACACAGGTAAAAAAAAGGAGTTGGTTAAAACAGGGGGCCGTCTTCAGAGACGGTTTGTACATCTCAAAAGAAGGGAAACCAATATTACCTTCTAATCTTTTTCGATATGCGGCATTATTGAGCCATGGGCAATGCCATGTCTCAACAGAGGGAATGGTACAGATAGTGAATCAGGTGTTCACTGCATATGGATTTTCAAACTACTCTAAAATATTTTGTTTAGCGTGTCAGATTTGCAATCAATATCATGCACAAGGAGCAGTGCGGCCCAGTCAAGGGAGTTTCCCCACACCTCCATACCCATTTCACACCATTTGCATGGATTTTATAGTTAAATTAATGTGAAAATAAGAAGTACTGCCTTGTCATTATAGATATGTTCTCAAGCTTTTCCAACCAGGAAACCGGATGCAGCTACAGTATCAAAGGTTCTTGTGAAAGAAATTGTTCCTAGGTTTGGCATTCCAGAGAGAATATATAATGACAATGGAACACACTTTGTAAACCAAACTATACAACAGCTAAGTAAGTTTTTTGGTATTTCTCTAAAAAATCACTGTGCTTATCATCCTCAGTCTGCAGGGTTGGTCGAAAGACATAATGGTATACTTAAAAGTAAACTGAGGAAATTAATGGCTGAAACTGGGAAAACCTGGTTGTACTGTTTACCGCTGGCACTGTTGAACATGAGAACAGTTCCCTCAGCAAAAGGATTGACCCCCATATGAAAAACTGTATGGGATGGCATATTGTACACCCCAATGGAAACCTCTCGTGCTTTCAGACCAGGAAGCTAATCTTACATTAGCTGAATATATGAAGAAACTGTTAAATTCTAAACATCTGTTGCAGTCTAATTTAGTTTCTGGTTCAGAGCAGACTAAGGCACCGGAAATAACAGTAACTCCAGGAGACTGGGTGTGGATCAAGATCGTGAAGAGGAAGAAATGGGCATCACCGAAGTGGGAAGGTCCCTACCAGGTGCTTCTTTCGACACCGACTACAGTCAAGATTGCAGAGCAAGCTTCATGGATCCATCTGACACACTGCAAGTTAGTGAAGAAATTCGAACTGGGTAAAGATCTTACCTCTAAATTGGGACCCTAAGCACAAAAGTCTGGCTACAAAGAGGGGTCAAATCAATAGGAACTGATCTGTCTCAAACCCAGTGAAGCAATCATCAGTGCTAAGGTCCTATAGGGTAGGGAATAAGATAAAAATACCCAGATTAAGCGACATGATTGCATCAAAGAAAGTTGAATTCCATCCTTTTGGGAAAACCGAAGAAAACAAAACACTGGAACGACAACCCTTTCCACAAAAATATTGTGTGGTAATCTCATTGACTGTTATTGTGGTCTTTGTTTTTCTGCCATGGCCATTTCTCTTTTCTGCCACATTTACTGAACCTAGCAAGCGTGCAGCATGGCATCCTGCTTTCAACACATATCAGGCTATCAAGTACGCATATGCAGATACCCTTAATGTCTCTAATTGTTGGATCTGTGCAGCTATACCAACTGCACATACAGGATTACCTTTAGTGGTGTCTCCACTAAATGTTACCGAGACATAGACAAGCTTGTTGTGCAACACGGCTAATATTACGTCTGCAAATGCGGCTGCCTTACAGCTGGCCTTCCATCAAAACAGAACTGTGTATTTTCAGAAACTTGATAAAACTAGGGTAGGGTGGAGCCATTGTAACAAAACAGTGGTCTATAACTGCACTGCAGATAATTCGGGTTGTGTGGCAAATTTCTCATCTATAAGAAAACTTGTTAAAAACTCTACAGCTAACTTTGTCCAGGAAATGGAAACTGTCTATTAGAAAATGTTCCGAGGACAGCAGGACTTTGGGGATCACTCTGAGTTTATCAACATCACCATTAAAGTGGAAGATTGTTATTTTGTGTGTGGAAGAAAGGCATATAAATGGCTATCAAGAAAGTGGTCTGAAAGTTGCTTTTTGGGCTTCCTAGTTCCAGCTATATGACACACGTTACCTTTACCTCAAGAGAAGTTAAAAAACCTGCCAAACCAGTAGGTCGAATCAATGCATCATGGATATATCACCATGATCTGGCTCACGTCAGTGACAAAGGACTGTCCCACATGGCTCGCGGTGATGAAGTCATATCATTGGCCGGTATACTACCTCAGTACGGAGCGGTAAAATCGATTTAAAAACTGAAAAAGTTGTCCAAGCTGCTTGAGACATTAAGCAATGCAACTTTTTCCGCCTTGGAACTGGTGACAGATAAACTGACCGTTATGAGAGCAGTAGTGCTTCAAAATCGTATGGCTCTCGATTTCACCCTGGCGGTGAAAGGAGGTACTTGCACGTTAATCCAAGAGGAATGCTGTTCGTTTATCCCAGACAATGAACACGAAATAGATAGCCATCTCAAAGTAATTCAGCAAGTATCTGCCTTGACCAAGCCAGGTCAAAATCCTTTAACAGACTTTTTCCAAAAATGGTTTGGGGGATAGGGCAGTGTCCTGATAAATCTGTTGATCACCATTTGCATTGGAGCAGCGATATTAATGCTCTGTGAATGCTGCTGTGTCCCCTGCATGCGTGGACTGGTAAAAAGCACTATAGATGCCTCAGTCTCAAAAACCTTGTACCAACAAAGTACTGAATATGAAAAACTATTAAAATTGGAGGCAGAAGAATTGTTTACTTAAGCCTAAACCGAATGACTCTCTGACTGCAAGGCCCTAGATGGAAATAGTCAAGAGATGAAATAGACTTGTTTTAGACTCATTATACAATAAGAATAAAGTATTAAAAGGGGGGAAATGTTAGAGAAATGTACAAATAGTATAGTGTACAATTCTGTACTTAAAAGGTTAAGAGTTAATACATTTATTCTATGCAAAATGTGTAAATACTGGTGGTCTCTGTAAAAGCTGTTGATGCCTAAAGGTCTGTTGTTCTTGCTGTGGAATCTTGAGATATGGGCCTCACACTAGCAACAGATAAATGTTGTGTTAGGAAGAGACAGTTACAGGACCATAACTCAGAAACTGGGTTTGACAGGGCAAGCCCTGTGGACAAGCTAAATTCTGAAAGATGTTTTTTTAAAAGTCATCAATTAACTGATAAGCACCTGCTGTGTACGTGCAGAGAACTGTATAGTGTACATGCAAAGAACTGTATAAAAACAGCAGACTGAGCTATTAAAAATCAGACAAACCTTGTACCCACATGCTTTGTCTCCTTGCTGCAAGTAATAAAGAATGCCTTGCTGAACCTTACGTGAATTGATCTTTGAATTTTCTTTAACAGTCAGGTTATAATACTAGATTTCACCAACACCGTTGACCTGTCATAACCTCAAACCAAATTGTAATGATAAAGCTAATAAAGGAAAGCAATTATACCATAAACATAAATCTGGATGGAAGTTAAAAGATTTCCTAACAAAAGTCAAACAGCAAAAATTAGCACTTTGGGTAAGATTAAAAACATTATTACTCAATTACTGATTGTTACTGACAGGGAGGAATATCAGTGTGCATCCCCTGCAAGTCAACCTGCAGGAGAAGAGACAGATCCTGACTCTTCTACTGATTCTGCTATATCTCCTACACAGATACACCCCTGCAACAGCTAGAGTTGGTGTGGCTGAATCTAGTATAATAGTGGTATGGCCATGGACTGCAGTGGATTTTCAAACTATTGTAGTTTCTCTCCCCCTATTCAAACACACTCTGCAAAATACAGTTGAGAACCCAGAAAATAAAGACTTGAGAGCTGTACTAAAATAACTTCTTTAAATCCATTACTAAAGCATGTCCCCCTCCCCTAACTGGGAAGAATCAAAGCTATTGTGCACACAGAGAGAATTAATCTATTCATGTGTACTTGCAAAGCATGATAGATGCATTTGAAGAATTCTCTGGACATCTAGAACTTACGGAAAGTGGGCCAGCTGCCGGGTTAGTCACAAGCTTTTGTAGACGGCATATCACCACCTATACAAGAGCAGTTTAAAAAGGTTTCTTTAAATTGGCCAGGTTAAAGAAGAAACTGTGGAGAAAAAGGTAGACCCCCAATTCCTTCAGAACCCTCAAGGACACTATCAGTAAAACTTTTACCTCCTGATTCATCACAAGCACCAAAGTAAAATACTTGTTTTCATTACAGCTAAACAGGGCACTGGCAAAAAGAATTTCCATTTCTTGGACAACAAGCAACTTCACCAAACCTTCAAAGATCACAGCAACCTAATAAATTCTCCTGTATGGAATACTACTTGGCAACCATCAGTGTGGCAAAAAACACATTTGGGCAGCCATAAAGAAGAACTACAGTTATTACCCTTAGTGAACTACCAAAATGGTCCCTTTGTCAGTGTCACAGTGAAAAATGCATCTCCTCTATTTCTTGCAGACATGGGAGCTACTTGATCTAGAATTACTTTGGGAAAAGCAGAAAACCTTCCACTTTCTAAACACATGATTCAGGGTGTGTCCGGATTTCCTATAGCCTATCCTGAAACTAAAGCTGTCCCTATCCAAATTGGTCTGCTAAAAGAGCAACATGCTTTTATTGTAAGAAATTCAGCACCTTTAAATCTGTTAGGAAGAGATTTACTATGTAAACTTAGATGTATTGTTTATTGCACACCTAATGGTGTAATTTTAGATATTCCTAATGAAAAAACACACTGAAGAAGAGTCGTATACTCGAAAGCTTTGTGGTTTTATGCATTTTATTAAATTACGATTGTCATATGGTAGACTTCTGCCTATATTCTTTTGATTTCTACAGAACATCCAGTAGAAAATGCTGACATGGAGGAATTAAATGGTATACCTCTGCAGCCCTGGACTACCCATGACAATGAGGTAGCGCACATACAGGATGCAGAAATTGCACGTACAACATTAAAACACTGTGAGCACCTGCCTATGGTAGTTCAGTATTCCTGGTCAGTAGAAGCAGAAAAAGGAATTGAACCTGTTGTTTCTGCTTTCTGACAACAAGTTATTATTATCCCAACTCCCAGTCCTTGCAAGACTTCAATTTTACCTGCAAAAAAACAGGAAAAGCATATATAGGTTTGCATAAGATTTACATGCAGTGAATGCTGTAGTGGTACCAATATTTCCAGCTATTAACCCTGCAACAACGCTGATGTTCTATCCCTTCAGATGCCACCACCTTCTCATTAACAGATATTTCAACTGCCTTCTTTTCTATCACCGTATATCCTGATAGTCAGTATTTGTTTGCTTTTACTTATAAGGTTCAACAATATACTAGGTTACCACAGGAGTATGTAGAGTCTCCTACTTTATATTCTAGAGAAATGAAAAAAAAAAAAACAACTAGATAAAATAAAATCTTTGGGGGGTCTAGTTTGATTCAATATGTAGATGATTTGCTTTTAGCTTCAAGAACTGTACATGACTGTAAACATGATACTCTCTTTTTTCTTTTGACTCAGCAGAATTAAGATTTAAGGTTAACAAAAGTAAATTGCAGTTGTGAAAATTGCAGGTTCAATACTTGGGACATCTTATTTCAGAGGGTGCTAGGCAGATTAAGCCTTCACAAACTGCTGCGATCTAAGCTGTACAATACCCTACTACACTGAAAAGCTGCAAGCTTTTCTGGATTTAACAGGTTACTGTTGACAATGGATTTCTAATTATACTGAAGTGGCAATACCTTTGTTAGAAATGCTACAGTAAGATACCGCCTGAACCTTTTCCCTGACAGGATTAATATGAACAAGGCTTTGTACAATTGAAAACTTTGTTTTGAAATCCTACTGCACTTGGGTTACCAGATTATTCTAAGAAATTTCTGTTTTGTAGTGAAAGAAATAACGTGGCATTAGGGGACTTTTAGCACAATGTAGAAATGATGGTTTTAGACCTGTTGATTATTTCAGTATGAAGCTTGATCTTGTAGCTGCAGGCCTCCTCCACTGCCTTATGGCTGTTGCTGCTGCTGAACTAGCACACACTGTAGAAATGGTGGCTGCACTGACTCTTGGACACGAGATTTACATGGCAGTTCCACATTCTGTAGAAATTCTGCTACTGAAGACTAAAATTCAATATCCATCTGCAACATGGTTGTCTAAATATGAATTGTTTTTCTTAATAACCCTTCTTTGCAGATTGCTCGATATCCACCACTTAATCCTGCTTCTTTAATCCATACAGTTGACAACTATGCAGTTATTACCAACACTGTGCTTCTTCCTAGATTAGATTTGTAAGACATTCCTTTACATATTCCAGATATCATCTTTTTCATAGATGGCTTCTGTGTTCCTCCCAGCAGCATTTTCCATTTCCATGCAAGAAAACATTTTATTAACTGGATAATTAAATGGAAACATATCTGTTCAAGTAGCTGAATTAGTAGCTATAACTGAAACAGGTAAAAATTGCAGAAATAAATTAGTAACCATGTATACCGATTCTCTGTATACATATTGAGTTATGTATGATTTTTGTACACTTTAAAAAGTTTATCGACAGGGACACTTACTAAATATTCTGTTTTGATTAATAAACTGTTAAAAGTTGTACTATTACAGAGAGAAAAAGTTGTGGTAAAACATGCTGCACATAAGACCAACAGTTCCTTTATAACCAAGAGCAGTCCTTTTGCTGATATGGCAGCTATACAAGCTGCATTGTCTTATCCTGTTCAGGCTATATTTTTGAAGCAACTGAATGAAAATAATGACAATTTTTCTTTACAGAAGTTAATGCCTTTTCAAGATCAGACAGAAGACTTTGAGAAAAGGAGGCATATAAGCAATGGCTGTAGTAGCTCCCTGGACCTTTTATGGTGCCACTTGGATGGTCACCTAGTAGCTCCACTAACTTTTCTAAATCAACCATTTAAAACATATCAATTACCTTATCATTTGGGCAAAATGCATTAGTCAGACAAATTTCAACTAACTGGTATTCCCCCATCTCTCAGAATTTGTTCAACATTACATTTTGTAAATAGTTGTATAGTTTGTTTAGAGTATAATGTGTCTAAATCAGTATCTGCACCTGTTCAATAGAAAAACCTTGGGGACCACTTTGCATCTTTCAGTGGGATTTTACTGAACTTCCCTTGGTGCAGAAAATTAAATATGCTTTAATCACTGTTGGCATTTTCTTTGGCTGTGTAGATGTTTATCCTGGTGTGGAAAATGATGCACATACAGTAGCCAAGAAATTACTAACAAAGCTTATTTGTATGTTTGGTGTTCCCTGTAATATACATCCAGATCAGGGATCTCATATTACTAGTCAAATAATACAGCAACTTTGAAAGGATTTATGTGTCAAGCTAATTTTCAATATCCTTATAGACCACAAGCTTCTTGGATAGTTGAGACAGCTAATGAAACTATCAAGCTTACACTAAAGTCTGTGTGAGGAAACTGATCTTGACTGGCCAGAAGCATTGCCCTTAGTTTTATTCAGTATTAAAAATGCAGTGAGGGCTTCTAAAAAATCGTACCCCATGAAATTCTTATGGGCAGCCCCATGAGAATATGTGCCACTCCTCTCCCTGGGAATTTAGAGCCGAAAGATATTGATGATTCCATGGTTTCCTGCTGCAAATCTTTGTGTTCTCTTTTGCAGAAATACCACAGTATCGTTCTACATGCAGTTCAATGATCATTCCTTTCAGAAAAGCATGACCTACATCCAAGAGACCAGGTGTACATCAAAGTGCATTCCCAAAGGAATTCACTTAGCCCCAGACAGAAAGGGCCATATTTGTTTTTGCTTACAACTGCTACTTCCATCCATCTTCCCACCTGGATCCATGTGTCGCATGTCAAAAAGATTCTCCTTTGTGATGAGTATAGATGAAATAGCATTGATGACAGACCACATGAATCAGTAAATCCTATTGCCAGCAGAACCAGACAACAAACCAGAGGCATTGTTCCATCTCGAAGTGACTATGGCAGTTTGCCATCCAAACCAGATATGGAACTACCCGATAGTTGTTTGCTATACAACCAAATTCCACATCTGCCATCCAGCCTGTATCTGGAACTGAATGCAGTTAAGCTGCCTCTGTTGCCTGACCAGAAAGTATAACAACATGATTCTGTAACCTCATCCTGGTCTGCAAGAATCATCGGAACTGTAAGTACTGAATCATTTCTTAATAAACATCCTTGCTTTGTTAAAAATAGATACAAGGTTTTAGCTAGAAAAGAACCAACAACACCCAAATGGCATCCTCAGTTTAATACTTTTACTGCTGCCTTGCATACTTATGCACAGACCCTCAATATTATAACTGCTGTTTTTTTTCTGCATATATTCCTACTGCACAAGATGGGGGTGTTCTATTGATTGATTCCTATGAATGATTCTGAGCTTCATACTGCAGTTCATCTTATTTTTCTTGCTAAAAATCAAGAGAGTAAACATATGTCTACCCCCTTACTGTAATGCCACTTCAACTAGCAATGACTGCTAAAGGATTTGTGCTATTTGACATACAACTGCTTCAAAAGAAGGTAAAATTTGCAGTGCTTGTCACAAAAGAGTCACTAAGGACATTTATAATCCTGCTGGTATCATAATACTATACAACAAACTGCTTTTAAAGGGCTTGCTCCTATGGATCTTGGTGATGGGGTCATTTCTTGGGCAGGCATTATTCCTGCTTATGGGGAGATGGTCAGTCTGGGAACTTAGGAAATTATCTATGCTCCTGGAGATTTTAAGCAACTCTTTTGAGTCCATGAATTTAATAACCCAAGAATCAACTGCAACGTGCAGTATGGTACTAGGGAACCACAATGGCACTTGATATTACCCTTGCTTTTAAAGGGGGAATGTGCACACTCATCCAGATGGAGTGCTGATCTTTTATTCCTGGTAATACTGGTGCCAGCCATAGTCACCTAAAGATAATTAAAAAAATTACTAAGTATTCACATGCCAAAGAAGCTTTTAGTTCCCAATGGGCATGATTAACCAATTTTTTCTCTGCATGGGGAAAAGGTATCCTAAAGTTTTTCATCCTTGTAGCTATTATAATAACATTGTTAAGATTACTTCTCTTTATGCTTAAAGCATGCATTTTGAAATTGTTAGAGTGAAGAGAAAATGTCAATCTGAACTTGAATGAAACCTTGCCTTTGACCACTGTTAAAGATCATAGTACAGGAAAAGATGAAAAGAAAGTATTACAAGACCTTAGTAAGACATAGGATATTATGTATTAGGGAGAATAAAACAAAATACATAGTACTGAAACTATTACGGATGATTATTTACAGTATTCAGATTGCATTTTTGTTCTTTTAAGATGTAGGCATGTTTTCACTGAAAATAAGACTTTCACTTAACTATGGGGATTGGTAGATGCTGGTTAAATGTATGTTCCAGTTGCTTGAAATATGCTTTGTGATTTCTGATTGGCTCATATACCACCATGTGAGCCAACCAAAAATCAAAAAATGGAGCCACTTCTACTCAATGTGGAACTGCAGGATGTTCCACATTGAGTAGAAGTGTCTCCCCTGTGCGATTTTTGATTGGCTCTTACGCCGGCATAAAGCCAGTCAAATGCCGGTTGATTAAGATTGCCGGTTGCCTGAGTCCCAGATAATGGAGATTTTACTGTATTTTTGAATGACTCTGTAAAGATTGTGCATGTCAGGGTCAGAAAGAAACAGCAAGTGAAAAATGTCTGATAGCAACTGAAAAAGTGTCCGTTCATCTGAAAACTTGTAGTCATTGTCAAAGCAAGCAATAATGCCTGACAAGGTGTGTGTTAATGTGTAATTAACGCCTGACCAGGAGTGTTAAGAGGCCTGACACCTCAGTCAAAGGGCCTCTACACCCCCTGGAAGGGCATTAATTAGACATTAACATACACCCTGATGGGCGTTATTGAGCTTATTAAAGAATGGGCTTTCTGTAAAATTATGTTTTATTTATTTATTTTTTTAAGTACTATTTTATTTTATTTATTTATTTATTTGTTTGTTTGTTTATTTATTTATTTATTTATTTATTTATTTTACATTTGTTGACCAGGATAGTCTGACTTGATGCATGTCCATTTTCAGCAGAGGCCTGGGAAGAAAAGCACCAAGGTAAACAGAAACATTAAAAACATGTTACAATTATAATTTTGACAAAGAGTACATAAGCAAACAATACTAAACATGTTCCACAGGTTAGAGTTAAACCCTGGTGAAAGCCAGGGGTAAATTAAACAGTAGCTGATTAATAGATTTTACACACAAATCTAGAAGAGAGTTAGCCAGGCTTGATACAATGACATAGCTAGTTTAGTGCCAGATGTTGTTTGAGTCTAGTTTTAAACTGACCTAGGGAGGAGAGTAAAGTAATATCAGCTGGAAGTTAGTTCCAGGATCTGCCTACAGAGTTTGCAAAGAGACAGTCACCAGCTGCAATGTTAATTTTGCTTGTCTGAATTAGTAGTCTGTTAGAGGATCTAAGCAGTCGCAGATTGTGATAGGGGGTGATAAGATTTTTAAGTGCAGGAGTATTATCCGGATTATAAAGGATTTTATAAGCCATGATCAGTTGGTTATACTGAATTAGACTGGGTAGTTCAAGCCACCCAAGCTGGTTAAGATTGATGCAATGATGTGTCCTAAAAGGCAGCCCAGTGGCAAGCCTGGCAATGTGGTTATAGCAGGTTGAGAGTTTGTTAAGTACAGTCTTGTTTATATTAGAGAGTATAGGGGATGTGTACAGAAGTATTGAGAGAAGGTGAGAGTGAGCTATGGCAATTTTAGCTGGAGGGGTTAGGAAGGCTTTTATTCTGTAAAGTGATCTTAGTTTTTTATTGATGGTTTTGACTGATTGGTTTACATGTAGGTCAAATTTTAGATTGTCATCTATAATGACACCTAGTAGCTTTGTAGAGGGGTCAGGGGAGATTAATGTGCCATCATTTGCATTTATGGTAAAGGTAAAAGCAGGAGACCTTAGTGTTGGTGTAAACAGCATTTTAGGTTTTTTTTTTTTGGGATTTGGTATAAACGATATTCAGAAAGCCAGTTTTCTATAGTGTTAAAGGTGGACTGGGTAGCAGACCATAAGTCTGTTGGAGATGTGGCAGAGCAGATCTGGGTGGATTCATCAGCGTATTGGATACAGCTGACTTTTGGGATGACAGTATACAGGTCGTTAATGAAGATAGAAAACAGAAGGGGCCCTAGTATAGAACCTTGTGGTACTCCAAGGGTGCTGGGCAGTAGGTTAGAGAGTTTGCCTGCTGTCTCCCATTCAGGTAGGATGTAAACCATTGAAGGGCCTTAGTATCTAAACAGAATGTTTGAAGAGTGTGTATTAGAAGTTGGTAGTCAACCATGTCGAATGCCTTGGAAAGGTACTCGATGGGGAGTTGATCAGCAGAGAATGCGGTGGGTTTTAATTTTTTGATCAAGGTACAGAAAATTGATGTAGCCACTGGTTGGAAGCTGAATGAAAGTAGGTTTCTAGGGGTGATACATTTAGGAGCAGGGGAGCTAGGAGGTAGTTGACTTGCTATGGCTTGAATTGTCTCAGTAAAGAATTGGTTCAAACTATCTGAAACATCTTCGGGAAGTTTATCAATAGTAGCATCTGGGATTGCTATTGCAATTAACAAGGTTTCCTAGGGCTTCCTAGAGGTGTAAGGTAAGTATTTTAGCTCTTAAATTACACCACTTTTAGCACTTAATTTTGTTAGCTATAGAGTTGGTATTTTTTAATACACTTTTTTAATAAGAGTCCTATAGTTAATGTATTTATAGGGAAATTTTAAGGTTAGGAATACAATAGCTGGAGGGGGCAGGGGTAAACTATACTTTATCTAGTGTTGTGAGTTAGCCAATTTGTAATGGGGACAAACTGGGGATACTGCTCAACTTACTCGCTGCGCAGGATCCCTCTGTGCTGTGCTTATGGATCCCTCCCCCACAGGGAGAAGGGCTGAAAAACTATCAGTGTAAGGTGAGGAATAACCTTAAAAATATCAGTATCTAACAAAAGACAAATCTGAGTAGCTGTGGAATACTTTACATAATTATCACGGCAAGCACACAAACAGGGCTGTTTGGCAGTTATGGAGAGAGTTGTGATTAGTATAGAAACCATAATGAAAGTAGAAGCAAAACTTTACCAAATTAAAAAGTAAATGGTTGGAGCTGGAACACTGTGTAAGTGTAACTAGGCTGATTCAATGTATTATTGCCCAATCTAGTGGCAATTGGCTGGATCCCTTCACTGTTGTTGTGCAGACACCTTTAAGCCTCAACAGTTTATAAAAACTAAATTGTAATTCACCTATTACAGTATGTCAAAGGAAAAATATACTTTAAAAATGATCAAAACACGGTAGGTTCAGGTTAAGGCACTTTAATCTTGCAGCAAGGAGACAAAAACGTGCTAATACAGAGTTTGTCTAACTAGAATCAGGAAATGAAGGCATTTTTATGCATTTTCTAATAAGACATTGCCTACCAAGCTGACGTAGTGAATCACAAGTTTTGTCATCATCATTTAGTAGTGATTGTTTTTACAATATTCTGCTGGTACTATCAATTTTTGTGAGAAATTTCCTAAGAAAAACAACGTGGCCTTGGCTACCACCGGTTAGATATATGCAATGTTACCATTCAAGGTACTATGGCTAATTCGAGCACAAAGCAAGTATAGATTGCAGTTCATTTTTCTAACAGTCCTTTATCTATGTTATCTCTAACTTCTGCAGCTGCACATGTTCTCATACTTCGAACAGAGCTGATTGTTTAAAACCATTACATTACAGAATATAGCATTGTTCATTCATTTATTCCTGACCTAGCAGATAATCACCTGCTTCTCAAGTACATTTCCAAAAGGCATAAACATGAATATTTCTGTGCTAGCAATTACTAGGTCAGAGGGCATCTTGCAAGTTTCAGAAAGCACACTGCAGTTTCAAAAAGCATCTTTTCAGTCTCATATGAAACTCAACTGTATTAAAACAGTGCATATAAAATAGAATGAAAAACGTGTTAACTTATTTAGTTTCTAATTAGCATTACACACATTAATACATATTTTTCTGACATTTCCCCCCAGTTAATACTTTTTAATTCTATTTTCAAAAGAATAAACAGTTTGCTTCTTCTCCTAACCTCTTCCATTCAGGATTTGCAGTTAAGAAAGTCATTCAGTTTAAATTTATGAAAGTGTTTCACATTCTAACAGTTCTTCAATTTCAGTACTTTGATACAAAGTCTCAGAAACTGATATATCCATAAATTCTTTGATTAACTTTTTCATGCAGGGAATACCACAACAAATACATGCTCCTAATAGGAGTAATCCCACACAAATGGCAATCAGGATGTTCATTAGGATGGAACCCCACCCCCCCAAACAAATTCTGGAAAAAGTCAGTCAGAGGGTTTGGGCCTGGTTTGGTCATGGCCGACACTTGCTGTATCACCTCAAGGTGGTCGTTTATCTCATGTTGATGATCAGGTATATATGCACAGCACTCTTCTTTGATTAAAGTGCACGTACCACCTTTTGCCGCTAGGGTGAAGTCAAGAGCCATTCAGTTCTGGAGCACTACAGTTCTCATAGCATTCAGTTCATCAGTTATCAATTCAAGAGCAGAAAAAGTTGTATTACTCATTACTTCGAGAAGTTTAGACAGTTTTTGCAGCTCCCAAATCGATTTCACTGCACCATATGCAGGTAATATGCCTGCCCACGATATGACAGCATCACTCAAGTCCATGTGCATCAGCTTGGTACCCACAGTATGATGGTCTTTCAAGCCCGCCTCGATCTGTCCCACTGGATTTTCAGGCTTCCTGACAGCTTTCTTGGCTACATATCGGGTATTTCGAATATTTCCCTGAGGCAAAACTGCAGTGTGTCGTATGGCCAGGACTAGATACCCCAAAAAACAACTGCCGGACCAATTCTCAGGTAACCATTTATATGCTTTCTTACCACACACAAAATAACAATCCTCTACCTTAGTAGTTACTTTGCTACGAAATGGCTGCCCTGCATGAAACATTTTCCTATCTATTACAGATAGTTGCTTAAAAAGTACAGGATTACTTTGCACTTGATCAACAGTCTTATGCATGGACTCAAGAAATGAGTCATAATTCGAATTACATACTGTACCCATTTTGTTTGCTTTGGTATAACATTTGTAATGTGCAGTCACATTGCACCTGCTCCAACCCACTTGAATTGTGTCATTCTTATAAAAACATACAATTCCCTTTTGTGTCACAGGCAAATACAGTGCTACCTTATCATATGCTTTGATAGGTACGGTGTCATAAACCAAATTTTCCCAGGTCTCATTGACCCCTAGGGGGACTGCAGTCATTAATAACTCCCCGTATGCTGTTGGTATGGCTGTGCAAATCCAGCAATTCGAAACATTGAAAGTCTCAGCATACCCACGTGTAATTGCCTGATAAGTGTTAACGTTTGGGTGCCAGTCTATGGTCGGCTCATCACGTTTAATCAGTTCAACTTTTGTGGCTGGGAAGAGGAAAGGCCACAACAAAAAGATCAATGTTATCAGAATAGCTATCAAAATAATTATGCAGGTATTTTGAGGTTGTTCTGCATCTCTGTTTGCTCTATACCTGGCCATTTTGTTCTCGTTGCACAACAGTAACAAGGTTTTTGTCCAGTTCAAAGTTTTTAACCAGTTTACAGTGTGTCAAATGAATCCAGGACGCTCACTCTGCGATCTTGACTGCAGTGGGTGTCGACAGTAGTACCTGGTATGGCCCTTCCCACTTCAGAGAACTCCAGTTTTTTCTCTTCACTATCTTCACCCAGACCCATGCGCCTGGGGCTACTGCTGCTGCTGATGGTCTGGTTTGCTCTTTATCTGAAACAGAATTTAACTGCAAAAGTTTGTTATTCAAAAGTCACCTCGTATACCCTGCAAGTGAACTGTCAGCCTCCTGGTCTGCAGGCATGAGAGGTTTCCATTGAGGTGTATAATATGCCCTCCCAAACAGAACTTCAAAAGTAGTTAACCCTTTTGCATTTAGAACAGTTCTCATGCTCAACAGTGCCAGAGGTAAACAGTGCACCCAGTTCTTTTGTGTCTCACTAATCAATTTTCTAAGCTTGTTTTTCAAAACCCCATTATGCCTCTCTACTAATCCTGCAGATTGGGGGTGGTATGCACAATGATTTTTCAGAGAAATCCCGAAATAACGGCTAAGTTGTTGTATAGTTTGATTTACAAAGTGTGTGCCGTTGTCACTATAAATCTTTTCCGGTATGCCAAATCTAGGAATAATTTCTTTAACAAGGACTTTTGCAACAGTAGCTGCATCTGGATTTTTAGTTGGAAAAGCTTCCACCCATTTGGAAAACATATCTATAATGACAAGGCAGTAGTTCTTATTTTCGCATTTGTTCAGCTCTATAAAATCCATACAAATAGTATGGAACAGATATGGTGGTAAAGGGAAACTCCCTTGCTTAGGTTTCAATGTCCCTTGTGCATGATGCTTGTTACAAACATGGCATGCTGCACAACATTTTTTTTGTGTAGTTTGTAAATCCATACGTTGTAAACACTCGATTCACTAACTGTACCATCCCCCCTGTTGAGACTTGGCACTGCCCATGGCTCAACAAAGCTGCATATCTAAACAAGTTAGATGGTAAAATCGGTTTCTTTTCTTTGGAGATGTACAGTCCCTTCTCAAGGATTGCTCCTCATTTTATCCACTTCTGTTTTTCTACATTTGTAGTAAGTGTCTGCATTGTCTTTAACATTTCTAAGTCTAAAATCTCAGATGGTTGCAATTCCTCACTCAAAAGAAAAACTTCTGAAGCGGAAGCTGCTTGTTTTGCAGCTGTATCAGCCCTCGCATTACCTTTTGAAATTCTATCCTGTTGTTTGGTATGAGCTACACATTTGCAAATAGCTACTTTCTGAGGTAACTGAATAGAGTCTAACAAGTCTAAAATAAATTGCGCATGGTTAATTGGTTTACCAGTAGATGTTATCATTCCTCTATTTTTCCACTGCTGCGCAAAAACATGTACAGTAGAAAAAGCATACTGACTGTCAGTAAAAATGTTCACTTTCTTACCTTTTGCTAAGGTACATGCCCTTGTCAAGGCAATCAATTCAGCTGCTTGTGCAGTTGTTGTGGTAAAGACTTTGCTTCTAAAATCTCGGTATCAGAAACTACTGCATATCCCACTAGATTCTGTCCTGTTGGACCCCTCCTGCACGAGCCGTCCACATAGTATGTCACCTCGGCATCATCCAAGGGAACATCTGTAAGATCTTTTCTAGGTAGTGTCTTTTGCTCAATCTCCTGCAGGCAGCAGTGTGGTTTGCCATCTGCAGGGGTTGGGAGCAAGGTTGACGGATTCAAAGTTGTGCATCGTTTAATTGTCATATGAGGTTGGCTCAACAGTATACTCATACAGGAAAGATGTCTAGCAGGAGAAAGATATGCTACTTTTTCTTGCAGTAAAATAATCGCGACTGCATGAGGCACTCTCAATGTGAGAGGGTAGAACAATACTACTGAGGCTGAAGCCTGCACTGCCATTGCAGCTGCGACTACTGCTTGTACACAGTGGGGCAAGGATCGCGCCACTGGGTCTAGCTGTGATGAATAGTAAGCTATGGGGTGTTGTTTGTCCCCATGCTGTTGTGTTAACACTGATGTCATATAATCTTGCTTACAGTCTACAGTTTGGAAAAATCGTTTATAATAGTTTGGTAATCCTAAAACTAAGGAAGAAGCTATCAGTTGTTTCAGTTTGCAGAAAGCTGATTCTGCTTCTGGTGTCCACTGTAATAAATCTTGTGCTGCTATCGGCTTTTTGAATATCAAGTTAGTCAGCGGAGTAGATTCCAAAGCATAGTTTGGAATCCAACTCCGAGAAAAGTTAGTAGTACCCAGGAAGGAGTAAGTCAGAGTGTAGGAGATGGAGTAGTTGGGAGGCAATTACTAGGTCTGAGCACTGCTGCAAAGGAAACCATCCAGCTTTAGTTATAGGTGTAGTTGTACAATGGCATTCTTGTCTGGAGTCCAGATTTCATCTGAAATAGTTTGGAGAATCTTCTCATTCTTTTTTGAGACAGCTAGAAGTGGGAGGCTATATTCTAGTTGAGCTAGAAACATTCCTTTACCTATAGCTGCTCTGACAGAAAAGGACATAACGTTGGATATTCTTTCGGTCCAGAATAACAGGTAGTTTATATTTGTTCTGGTTTGTCAATATGTGTATTAAATGCAAGGAAATGGTCTAGCTATTAGCCTAGGTACCTAAAGATAGACAGCACATTCAAAACTGCACTAAGGTTTTGATATGTAAGGTGTTGTTGAATTTTGGTAGCTTAGGTTTAGGCCCAAAGATCATACATAAAGAAATGTTTCTTTACTAAAATACATTAAGTTCAAAGCAGCTGCAGCTGCAGTGCCCTACTACTGATCAGGTCATAGGGAGCTCTGTGTTCCAGACAGCTGCCTGAATTACCCCTATTATAATCATTCACTGACTGTATATCCCTTACGTTTAAAATAAAGATTGCTACTGACAGCTTCTTGAGGAGAGCAAACACCAATCAGCACAATCAGATGCTCAGTAAGCTCTTTATCACAATCCAGACATTTCAGTAGTAAATTTCATGATGTAGTTAGAAAATCATCAATGCACACAAATGCCTTCTGTCTGGACTGCATAAGGTGAGGTCTGCTCATTGTAAAGTTAACACAAAGCTTTAGCTGACCTTCAAAGATATTCTACAGAGCTGCAGTCATCTGTTTTTTCCTCATTCAAAAGACAGTGGCATTTAGTTGGCCTCTCTCTCTTTCATTCACACTCTGCATATTTTCCTTGCCCGTTAAATTTGCATCTGTAAACATATCACTTTTAAATACAAAATAATCTTCTGTGTGTAGAGTGTCATGGCCTCACTCAAATTGGCTTCAGGGCAGTTAATCTGAACCATGCAGCTATTCAGTATGACAAAATGGTACCAAGTTTACAGCTCAAATTCTTTTTTGACTAATTCAGGCAATAACCTCTTTTCTCAGTTTCTGTTTTCTGAATATTTTCATCTGGATAAGTTTATTCTGGTTGTGCATTACAATATTTTTGCAGTGTTATCAATGTTAAGTATAATTCTTAACTTCTTTGCTCAAAAATTCTACCCAAATATAATGGTGGGGACAAAAGTCCATAAATCAAAGAATTTTTAAAATATTACTGTAGCGCCCACTGTATTTCAGCATCTATATTATCTTATCGAAGTTTCAGAATATCGAATCTGATATGGTCGACACCATATCATCGAATTCTAAAACATCAAAAGATAAAAAAATATGCCTAAAAACAAAAATAAATAAAAACTTACCTTTGCAAGCAGGGGGGCAAGCACCCCTGCACCCCCCACACTCCCCCTACTTAAATATACCAATTCCGAGACCGCACTACATTGAACTAAATGGAAATCTCCCCTTATGCAGATTTTCGTTTAAACATTAGATTTTTTTGCTTTCGCTAATCTGGTGCCGACAATATCAGCTTTGATATTGTCGGCCTTCAACAATGTGAAGTAGACCCATATTTCATTGTAGAAGTAATAGACTATAAGTAATAGACTGTAGTTTTTTCATTACACCACAAGATGGAGCTCTTTTCCGGAATATAAAAGACAATTTCGAAAGTGAAAGAGGAGACTGAAGAGACTAGCTGAAGGGAAGACTGAGACAGGTAGCTGAAGGAAAAAAGGGCCTTGCAGCATGACTGGATTTTCTTTCCTAATGCTTTGGGACAGGGAAGTGAAGTAGCAGGTCATGTATGTCTTTTGCTGAAATCCTGGATGATAGTATTCTGTGGAATCAGGACAGAAGTCTAAAACCAGTAGTTCCATGCCTGCATATGATTCAGCAAAAAAAGGAGTTCCTTTGGGCCTAGTACAGAGAAGCCATAGATGATTATCAGAGTTCTGGCAGGTGATTTTTCTACTTTTCTCATCAGAGGAACCACTGTGCCTGGACACTAAGATATTCTCGATGGAGTGGTGAGAGGCTCTGGCCGTCATTTTATATTTTTATAAGATTGTGGATTCCCCCCCAAATGCTTTGTGGATTACAAATAACTGAGATCCATATGAGCTCCAACTTGGGCCCCATCATGCCGGCAGCAAGACTGTAAGTAGTCACTGGCCAGTGAACAGGGTATAATACAGTGTTTCATAGATGGTCTGTTTAGAATTGATAAAGGGGGTTGAGGGTGTTAGTACTGCTCAAGGACATTGTATTTTCTCATATTTGTATTGTTGCATTATAAATCTTCATTGTTCAATGACATTGCATTTGCTCATGTTAGGACTGCTGCCTTTAAGAATTTTGCTACTCAATGACATTGCATTTTCTCATATTTGTATTGTTGCATTCTAAATCTTCATTGTTCAATGACATTGCATTTGCTCGTGTTAGGACTGCTGCCTTCACAAATTTTTCAGCTTAATGACATTGCATTTTCTCATATCTCTATTGTTGTATTATAACTCTCTTATTGCTTAATGACTTTGCATTTTTCCCGTGTTTGTATTGCTACATTATAAAGCTTTACTGCTCATTGATATTGCCTTCTTTGCGCATGTTTGAATGTCAAGACCTTTTTCTGTTGAGTTCTGGGGAAGAGGGTGAATGTATGTTTTCATTGCATGCATGTCTCACCTTGCTTATTGCTAACTGGTGTACTGTTGAAATAATTTGTTTGTGGTTGTGCTATTGCCTTTTAAACTAGATGTGTCACCTAGAATAAAATCTGTCATTCTTGCCACCTTGGTGTGTTGGGCCTATAGGGGTGTCACCAGAGTCAGGTAGGAGGGAACCCATATCTACTTCAGCTACACCTGTAGGTGCACTACATTTGGGGGCTCTTCCAGGATTGCCTGTACTGCCTTGGACTCCACCCTATTCCCCTGTATGTGTGAAAAGCAAATCCAGCAAAAACATGAACCCAGAAGTAGGCACTAAGTGGTGCAAACAGCACAATGCTCAGTCACAGCATTGTTTAGTTGTGGTGTTGCCATGGGTCACAGGGAAGAACTGAATCAGCTAATGTTCAGAGTTCCTACTGGATTTTGTTTTCACTGTGGGGATGCAGGGCATATAAAGTGAAAGTGTCCTAATGCAGAGAACTTGAAAAAAGTGAATGAACTATTATTGGCTAGTGCAATGCAGGGAAACTATAAAGGGCCTCAGTGAAGGAGCCAGCTGAGTGCCCAGTTACAAAGAGCTCCATAAAATCTAACATCAAGAGACAGCATCCTGGATCTCCTTTCCACACAAACCCTTGTAGTAGGGGAGAAAAACTACCTACTATGCACACTTCTAGCTTATCTGACATGAACAACTGAACTGGAAAGCCATCTCAGCCGAAATCTCAGCATCTGAGACCACAAAGCATTACTAAGCAAGAGTCTTATCCGTTAAAATGGCGAGGTCAACCAGTGGTACCACAACCATATGCGGACTGCCGTACAGCTGAACAGCACCGGAAACAGAAACTACCTGATGGACTACTGGGACCGCCCCCTGTTGTGTCAGTAAAAATAGAAGGAGTGTATAGTAAAGCACTGTTGGATACTGGTGCACAAATCACCATTCTGTAAAGAGACTTCTACCAAAAATATTTAAAACATTTGCCAATTGAAAAGTTAGAAGATTTGGAGATCTGGGGGCTAAGTGACACGAAGTTACCTTATGATGGTTGTGTCTCACTCAAGTTAGAATTTTCCACTTCAGTTTTTGGGTCAACAGAAGTTTTTGAAACACTCACTGTTGTGTGCCCCAGGCCAAAAGTAAAGGATTCAGCATCTATTTTAGTGGGGACAAATACTGACCTCATCAGAAGAATGCTAATGGCTCAGTTGACCCAGGAACACCCAACACTACATCCTCTCCTGAGACCAGTTTTCTGTGCACTTCAAAGGGAGAAGGATAGTAAGAAAGATGAAACTGGTCATGTATGGACCCTGTCTGGGAAAGAGCATATAATTCATCCTGGTCAGGTCACCTGCTTGAGAGCCAAAGTGAGGATGTGTGGACAAAGTTTCCTCTTTTCTCATGATGGAAACGGTTCCAGAAAGTGACTTGCCACTGGCCCACGGACAAGTTAAAGCATCTTTATGACACTTTGCCTGTGGGGTTAAACACTAAAGGAAGTACTCCCATTGTCCTGAGTTCACAACTGCATTTGGGAAATGTTTATGCTGCCACTCCCTTACCTGTTTCTGTGTTGACATGGAATGAGAGCAGGGCCAATGAGTTGAAGCTGGAAGATATTGATATAGGAGGTGGTCTCTTGCCCCCTGAGTGGCTAACCAGAGTTAAAGAGCTACTAATGAAAAAGAAAAATTGTTTTCGTACTAGTGAACTAGATGTGGGCTGTGCAAAAAGTGCAGAACACTGAATAAGAGAAAAAAAAGAGGACCGGCCTTTCAGGGAATGTTCCAGAAGAGTAGCTCCGGGAGACCTGGAGGACTTAAGAAAACATTTGGAAGAACTAAAAGCCGCAGGGATAATTCGAAAGTCAAGAAGTCCATATGCCTCTCACATTGTCGTTGTCAGGAAAAAGAATGTGTCAGTTCAGATGTGTGTTGACTATCGTACTCTGACTCAGCAAACCATTCCAGACCAGTACGCAACTCCCCGGATTGAAGATGCTCTAAATTGCCTGGTGGACAGTAAGTGGTTCAGTGTTCTAGACTTAAGGAGTGGATACTGTCAAATCCCTATGCACCCAGAAGATAAAGAGATGACTGCCTTCATCACCCCTTTGGGATTTTTGAGTTTGATCACCTACCTCAAGGTTTATCAAATGCACCGGCAACTTTCCAGAGAATCATGGAAAGAACAGTTGGGGACATGCATCTCCTGGAAGTCTTAGTCTACCTGGACTACATCATTGTTTTTGGAAGGACCCTAGAGGAGCACAAAGAAAGCCTGATGAAGGTATTGGATAGGATTGAGAAGGAAGGCCTGAAATTGTCATTGGACAAATGCAAGTTCTTCCAACCTTCAGTGACCTATGTGGGGCACGTAGTGTCTGCAAATGGAATATCCACAGATCCCAGCAAAGTTGAAGAGGTGACATCTTGGCCCAGACCCAAAGCTATCACAGAGCTGTGATCTTTTCTGGGGTTCTGCAGTTACTATAGAAGGTTTGTGGAAGGATTTTCGAAGATAGCAAGACCTCTCAACCATTTGCTCTGAAATGATAAGAAAGCAGATGAAACAGATGAAGATATCCTTGTAAAAAAACCTAAGGGACCGAGAGGTTCTAAAGAACTCATCGAGAGTTGTTGGGCTCCTGAATGTGAAGAGTCATTTGAACAGCTTAATTATTGCCTCACACATGCCCTGTGCTGGCATATGCTGACTCAACAAAGCCATACACTTTACATGTGGATGTTAGCAGGGATGGCCTAAGAGAAGTCCTTTACCAGGAGTATGACAAGAAGCTGAGACCTGTGGCTTTTATCAGTTGGACTTTATCCCCCACAGAAAGAAACTACCCTGCACACAAGTTGGAATTCCTTGCCTTAAAGTGGTCGGTAGTGGACAAGCTGCATGACTATGTCTATGGGGTTGAATTTGAAGTGCAGACTGACAACAATCCTCTGACATACATCCAGACCACTGCAAAGCTAGATGCTACTGGCCACAGATGGATGGCAGTTCTATGCAACTATAATTTCAGTTTGAAATATCGCCCAGGACACGAAAATGGAGATGCTGATGGTCTGTCCAGAAGACCTCAGGGATTTCCACCCTGATGATGGATGGGTGGAAATTCCAGCACCATGGGTGAGAGCTATGTGTTAAATTGCAACTTGCTATCAACACACTGAATGTTGGGCCCAGAAGTTGGGTCTGTCTGCAGCAAGCATACCCCAAGCTTACTGTAATCTGGTCACTTTACAGGCTTCATCTCTTACCAGCTTTGAGTAACAGTGACCTCAGGAGAGATCAAAGAAATGACCCCTTAGGTCAGCTGGTGGTAGCTGCTTTAGAGAAGAAACAAGTTAATATGCTTTGCATGGATATTCATCCCCTGGCAAGACTTTTGGCCAAAGAATGGGACAGACTCCAGACACAGAATGGACTAGTGCATAGGAGATCTCCAAGTGCACTCGGCAGTGAAAAATGGCAATTGTTGCTTCCTCAGATGTATAGAGAAGTAGTACTCCAGTCATTGCATGATGAACATGGTCATCTTGGTTATGACAGAAATATGGGTCTGGCATGAGACAGGTTCTACTGGCCATGTATGAAGCAAGATGTTGAGGATTATTGTCGTACTTGTCTTCGTTGCATTCAGAGAAAGACTCTGCCGACCAGAGCTGTCTCATTGGGTCAAATGGAAAGTCGTTGACCCATGGGACTGGTCTGTATAGATTTTCTGCGCATTGAACTGGATGAAGGCAGGTTCAGTAATGTGCTGGTGGTGACAGACCACTATACCAGGTACGTGCAAGCATTTCCCACTCACGATCAGAAAGCTATTACAGTGGCAAAACTACTAGTTGAGAAGTTCTTTGTACACTATGGCCTGCCAAAAAGGATACACTCTGATCAAGGACGTGATTTTGAGAGCAAGCTTGTCCATGAACTACTCACTCTGTTGGGAGTCCAAAAAAGCAGCACAACTCCTTATCATCCTCAAGGGGATCCTCAGCCTGAGCATTTCAACAGAATTTTACTAGACATGTTGGGGACACTATCTGCTGAGAAGAAGAGTCAATGGAGTAGACATGTAGCCACAGTGGTGCATGCCTACAACAGTACTAAAAATGATGCTACAGGATTTTTGCCTTACTTCCTAATGTTTGGAAGAGAAGCTCGTCTTCCAGTTGACGTCACCTTTGGAGTCACAGCTAATGATACACCAGTGCAATCTCATGGCAGTTATGTGGAAAGATTCAAGAAATTCCTCAGACAGGCTTATGAGCTTACTGAAAAATCAACAGGACAAAGACATCAATGAAACAAGGCTCACTATGACAAAAAAGTAAAGATGCATGAATTATTTTGAGAAATTTTGGACTACAAGGAAAGCATAAACTAGCTGACCGCTGGGGATCTGAGATTTACATAATTTGTTCTCAGCTACCTAATATCCCTGTCTACCAAGTTTTCCCTCAGGGGAAAGAAGGACCCATTAAAACCTGGCACCACAACAACTTAATGCCATTGGCAAAATCAGTGAGACTCATGAATCCGGAACCCAGAATGGTTCAGCGGAAGCCTAACTCAAGGCGATCCAGAAGGCTAAGGCAGAGAGGAACTACCCTCTCCAATGTTCAAGAGCCTATGCTTCCTTCTGCTAAAGGAGAGGAGGACAATGATGATGGCTGGGGTTTCAGTGGGCTTTTTATGAGGATGTTAAAGACCCCATGGGCTGTAATCTCAATGTAAATGCACCGGAATTTGTTCCTTGCCATTTTGAGCAGCCCACATCTAACAATAGACTAAGTAATGTTTCTGTGCCTCTTACAGAACCTGATACTGATGGAGGGCCTGCTATGCAAACTTCAGAAAATAGTGCTGAGGACAGTCATACCATTGTGAAAAACAAAAGTGAAGTTATACAAGAGGAGATCTTAGAAGTAGACAATATGCCTACTGAAGAACTGGACATTGAATGTGATGTGAGTGACAAACCTTCCGAGCAAAATTCCTTAGCTGTCTCTTCCAAACCAAAACTGCAAAGACTGATTCAGCCCCCACAGAGACTTACATATAACAGTTTGGGACATAGTACACAGGAACCTGTGACCACAGCTCATCGGAGAGTCTGCGCCCAGGTTACGCATAAGTCTGATTACCCTTGGTGAAATGTACCTTTTGAATGCAAAAATATTGTTCAGTTGATGGTGCATTAGTGCGTGCAAATATTTTGCTGCTAATCTACCTTTAACTTGGTGGGACACAAGATTTTCAAGTGGGGGAGAGTGTAGCTCCCACTGTATTTCACTGTAGAAGTCATAGACTGTAGTTTTTCATTACACTACAAGGTGGAGCACTTTTCAGGAATATAAAAGACAATTTCGAAAGTGAAAGAGGAGACTGAGAGACTAGCTGAAGGAGGGAAGACTGAAACAGGTAGCTGAAGGGAAAAAGGGCCTTGCAGCATGACTGGATTTTCTTTTCTAGTGCTTGGACAGGGAAGTGAAACAGGAGATTGTGTCTGTCTTTTGCTGAAGTCCTGGATGATGGTATTCTGTGGAATCAGGAGAGAAGTCTGACACCTGTAGTTCCACGCCTGCATATGATTCAGCAAGAAAAAGAGTTCCTTTGGGCCTAGTACTGAGAAGCCATAAATGATTACCAGATTTCTGGCAGGTAATTTTTCTACTTTTCTCATCCGAGGAACCACAGTGCCTGGTCACTAGGATATTCTCGATGGAGTGGTGAGAGGCTCTGGCCATCATTTTATATTTTTATAAGATTGTGGATCCCCCCCACAAATGCTTTGTGGATTACAAATAACTGGGATCCATATGAGCTCCAACTTGGGCCCCATCATGCCAGCAGCAAGACTGTAAGTAGTCACTGGCCAGTGAATAGGGTATACTAGAGTGTTTCATTGTTGGTCTGTTTAGAATTGATAAAGGGGGTTGAGGGTGTTAGTACTGCTCAATGAAATTGCATTTTCTCATATTTGTATTGTTGCATTATAAATCTTCATTGTTCAATGACACTGCATTTACTCATGTTAGGACTGCTGCCTTCAAGAAAGTTGCTACTCAATGACATTGCATTTTCTCATATCTGTATTGTTGTATTATAATTCTTATATTGCTTAATGACATTGCATTTTCATTTGTTTGTATTGCTGCATTATATAGTTTTACTGCTCATTGATATTGCCTTCTATGTGCATGTTTGAATGGGGGGGGGGGCATAGGCCCAAAAATAGGGACACTTTTTAAATATTGCTCCTACAAACTTAGAAAGTTGATAGAATCACAGATTTTACATTAGCTTGAATTTCCAAGAGCATGAAGTCTGAAACTCAAATATCTGACATTAATTTCTCCCTTTAACCCTCAATGATTTGCCAGTAGACCAATATTTTATGAGAAACGGACCAAAAATATGAGGCAATAATCTGGACATTCTGCAAAAGTCTGTACAGTTGAGAGTACATACAGGCACTTTTGCTATGCTTTATTTTCTAGTTTCCATACTGTACAGGAAGTGTAACAGGAAAGTGCCATAAAGCAACATGTTTCAGTAAAGTTTACACCATATAACAGTAGAGAGTCTAAAGTCAGCAGTAACTGAAAAAACGGCTAAGTTAGGACCACATGAGAGCAAGAACTAGTGAAACAGCCTTCTAAGCAGGCAGTAAAAAAAAAAAAGTGGCAGTTTGATATGTACCTGTAAGTACCGATTCTGATACTGCATTTTAATGTTGTTAAGATATTGAATTTTATAATGTTTTTTGTTCACTTATTTCTGGGAGTATCCGTCTCCCATACAAAGAGGTGTTTAACTTTTTCATGTAAAGCCCCCACCCCCACCCCCGCTTGCTCACAGCTGTGGTTCTTCTTAAATCTGTTCTCTGTCGTAAATGACCACTAATATTCTGTAATTAAAACTCATTTTTTTATGGATCCCACCACCACTATTATACCTAGAGTACTCAAATTGCCAGGGGGCAGTCTTATAATTACAAGTGAGATCACAATTTTTCAATCTGCATTATCCGTTTCACAGTGTGTTATACTTTTGACAAGACAGAGAGTGAGACTGTTTTCTACATACTAGTTATAGCTTTCTAAACAACCAAATGCTAAGATAGAAACTACAGAATTTGCACTTGAATCCAATCTGAAGAGGCAAAAAGACTCAGCAGTACATCTCATTCTAATTTAGTTAGTCATAGCTTTTCTAATTGTGCACAACTTGTGTCAAGAAAATAATTAAGCTGCAACAGTTTCAAAACACGCTTGCAGGTTTTCATAAGAATTACAGTTCAGCAGGTTGCCTGAGCATTTAGAAAGATTTTGGTAAACCTGGTACTCTTCAACTGTATCCAAAACATTTGCTTTTCATTTAATAAGGTTAATTAACTTCAACAGATGCTGTCTGATGGATCAAAATCAAAAGATGCTATAATGACTCAGTGGTTAAGATCTCAGCCTCACAACTACAGGGTTCAATCCTGATCTCTGGACATTCTTTACAGAGTCTACATGCTCTCGCTCTTTCTCTCTCTCTCTCTCTCTCTCTCTCTCTCTCTCTCTCTCTCTCTCTCTGTTTATGTGATCTCTCACCTCTCAAAAGCATGCTGCTTGACTGTCTACAAAAATATCCATATCAGTGCAGATAACTGGTTCATATACCAGGTTAAGAAATTAATAAAGTTTAAGAAAATGCAACTGGTTGAATTGCTGCCACCACTGCTGTTCCATTTTGCACGCACGACTGTTTATTTTCAGTTGCAACAATGCCTGTATGCTGTTCTAAGAATGGACTCTAATTTCTGATTAAAATTATTGTTCATCGCCTTACAGGTACAGAAGGCTGGTTCCTAACTGCAGTAAAGGTTTAAGAACAAATTCTCATGTGGCTCACTAGGGAGAAAAGCACCAAGTGTCTGCACACCACCCTCTTTCCCTGAGTGAGAGAGGGGTCTAAGCCAATGCTGTGCACACTGTGGATGAGAGCACAGGTACAGCCAACCTGATAACTCAGACACTGCATCAGAAAATGGGGAAATGTGTGATATTGGCTTGTGGAAAAACACAAAACATAGACAGAAATTAAGGTACCATCCTGCAACATACAAAGGAAGAATAATGAAGCTTCATAACTAACAGGATGGCAGATGCCCTGTTCATCACCTTCAGATTCCTGCCATCAAGTTAAATGGCCAAAAACACCAGCATGTCGATGAACATTGAAAGTCAAAGTGAAGGCCATAACCCACTTGATAAGGTTAAAAGTTGGATCACTGTAGTAGGTCCACTTTGAAATTGATTTCACACTGAGTAGTGCTTAGTTTTAAGAAAATACAGCATAAGAACTCATATTACATGACTCTCTCTTTCTTTAAATCTAGCACACATTTGGACTCTATGGATCCCTTTAAGGTATTACAAATTACTGTCTTGCCCCATTCCTTGTCTCTGCTGCCATTATAAAGACCGTATTTATTAAGCTTTTACTGTCTTTCCTTATAAACCTTCTTTAGTGGACCACACTGTTTTGGTGTTTTTTTTTTACTGCCTCTAACCTCCCTAGAACCTTGCAAATGTGAGATCTCCAAAACTACCTGCAGTACACTATGGTGGATCTTATTGCTTAACTTCAGAGAGAGGGAATAACTTCCTGCTCCCTATTTTTGAGGTCTCTTCCTTTAACCCCAATGTCTTATCAGCATTTCTTGCTGCTCTCTCACAAATTCTGATTTATCTTTAACTCACCTGCTATGTCTACTATTAGTACCATTTCCACTTAAGTTACTGCTAGCTTGACACTCCAGCTGTACATTCCTTTTTGGTGTATTTTGCTATCAAGATGCATCATCTACATCTTTTACATTAAATTTAAACTGCTATACATTTTCTGCCTTTGTTTTTTGTACCCACTATCTTTCTACAGCTAACAAGCCACATGCCTGACAGGCCAACTCATTCTTCTGTTTATCAAGAAAATATAAAATATGATGGGGTGTAGCCAATACCTTGTGCAGAGGGTTTGAGGTAGGATGGAATAGGCCAGAAGATTTCTCTTGTTTTATTTTTGTTCCTTCCACTTGCAGGCTCCCAGTTGACCTTCAGCTGCCTGCCTAAATAATTTATCTTATGAGTCCCCAGTACTATTCCCAAGGGATAGGACCATACCAATGGTTGGTTGGGCAGAGGTAATGAACAAAGCCTGCAGTGTCATATACTCTAGCATGGCTTGCTAGAGAGGATTTCTTGTATGCTCTAACAAGGCAAAACAAATGAAATCATGTGCTTTACTGTATGCAACATAAGCTAGCTCTGCCCCCATTTGCTGCATTTTTACCAACAATCTGTCCCACAATTAGGGTATATCCCTT